>NC_142945.1:11189339-11204339 GCF_046866305.1 Octopus bimaculoides | reverse complement strand
GAATCATAAGTATGCCAGACAATATGTTCAGCTGCATTTTATCTGATTTTATGTTCTGAGCTAAAATTCCCTCAAGGTTGACTTTGCCTTTCATCCTTTCGGGATCGATAATATAAGTACCAGCTGAGTACTGGGGTCAGTGTAATCAGCTAGGACCCACCCCACCAAAATTTCAGACCCTGTACCTTATTGCATATACACACACACACACACATGCACACCCACACACACACACATGCACACCCACACACCTCACATACACAGACACACACTGTCTCTCTTACTTCCTCTTTCTCTCATGCACACGCATAATATATACTCACACACACACTTTCTCTCTCTCTCTCTCTCTCTCCACAAACACAGACACACAGTGCCTCTGTCTCACACACACACAACAGACATACTTACACACTCTATCTCTCTCTCTCTCACTCACACACACACACACACAGCATGATACATACACCCACTCTTTCTCTTTCACAAACACACACACACACATACACACACACATACACACATACACACACACATACACACAACAGACATACTCTCACACTCTCTCTCTCACACAGACACACACACATGCACACATACATACACACACACAACATACATACACTCTCTCTCTCTCTCCCTCTCTCTCACCACATACACACACACACACACACACAACGGACATACTCTCACATTCTCTCTCACACACACGCACACACGCAGCATGACACACATACACTCACTCTTTTTCTTTCAGACACACACACAACATACATACACTCTCTCTCTCTCTCTCTCATCACATACACACACACACACAACAGACATACTCTCACACACTCTCTCTCTCCCACGCACACACACACACACACAGCATGACACACATACACTCTTTTTCTTTCATACACACACAACATACATACACTCTTCTCCCCCTCTCGCTCTCTCACACACACACACACACACACAGAGTAATTTTTTGCTATTCATTTGGTTTCCATAATGCCTTTTTCTCCTCCTTCTCAACTCCAAACCTCAGTTTTTCCCAATCTGGTTATGTGAAAGCTCATGAGCGTATCCATACTGGAGAGAAGCCGTTCCATTGCTCTGTATGTGGTAAGCAGTTTAGTGATCCCAGCAACTGGAAGAAGCATGAGAGGGTGCATACTCGTCAGATGTCCGAAGCAACTGATGAAAAATCTCATCTGCTCAAGCAAAGTATCAATAATTTGCCGTCCTTGGTACAGCCACGCCGGATTAAAGCGGAGTCGCCATCAAATACCTGTAAAATTTGTGGCAAGATGTTCTCTAGTCAAAGCAGTCTTGCCACACATAGACGTATACACACTGGTGAGAGGCCTTACAAATGTCTGACTTGTGGGAAAGCTTTTACACAGGTATCTCTCAGTTTTTCATAACTTTTGTTTCATTTATAAAAAAATACTTTTCTTTTATGTGTTTATATAAGACATGGTGTGTTTTCCAAAGGGTAAAAGATGTTGTTGTTATTATTATTATTATTATTATTATTATTGTCTATAAGGCGGTGAGCTAGCAGAATCCTTAGCATGCCGGGTGAAATGCTTAGCGGTATTTCGTCTGTTGCTACGTTCTGAGTTCAAATTCGGCTAGAGTTGATTAAATAAGAACCAGTTATGCACTGGGGTCAATGTAATCCACTTAATCCCTTCCTCCAAATTTGAGGCCTTGCGCTTCCAGTAGAAAGAATTATTATTATTATTATTATTGTTTATAAGGCTGTAAGTTGGCAGAATCGTTAGCATGCCGGGTGAAATGCTTAGCGGTATTTCGTCTGCCGTTACATTCTGAGTTCAAATTCCGCTGAGGTCGACTTTGCGTTTCATCCTTTCAGGGTCGATAAATTAAGTACCAGTGAAACAACACTGGGGTCGATGTAATCGACTTAATCCCCTCCCACAAAAATTTGAAACCTTGTGTCCATAATAGAAAAGATTATTATTATCATTATTAGTATTGTTTGTAAAGCAGCAAGCTTACAGTCATGAGTCCATGAGTCAAATCATGCGGGCATTTTAATCGACTAACCCCTCCCTTCAAAGTTGCAGGCCTGGTTCCTTAATTAGATACCAGTGTCACGCAAATGTCACCCGTGACGGTGGCACGTAAAAAACAATTGTTGCACTCTCAGAGTGGTTGGCGTTAGGAAGGACATCCAGCCGTAGAAAATGATGCCAAATCAGACTGGAGTCTGGTGCAGCCTTCCAGCTTACCAGCCCTGGTGAAACCATCCATAAGACCATAAAATAAGTACCAGTTGAGTACTGGGGTCGATGTAATCATCCATCACCTTCCTCTAAATTTCAACACTTACAGTAGAAAGAATTATCGTTATTATTAAGACGATGAGCTGGCAGAATTGTCAGCATGTTGAAGAAAATGCTTAGCCGTATTCCTGCCAACTCTTTAACATTATGAGTTCAAATTCTACTAAGGTCAAATTTGATTTTCATCCTTTCAGGGATCAATAGAACATATACATGTTGAGCACTGAGTGCTATGTAATCAACTTATCTATTCCTCTAAAATTCCAGGCCTTGAGCCGAAATTTAAATCCATTATTATTGTTGACATTCATAAATTTGGATAAATTTCTATGTCTTGAAGAAAAGTGAGTATTGAAGTTTGAAGCATATAAATATATTCAAATGTACAAGAATCTGGTGAAATTGTATTTTGCTAATGCAAAGGCTACCAGAACTCTCTTCACATTCTGGTTTTTATTTTATTTATTAATTTTTCTTTTTCTTTTGTTAGTTTCTTACTCAGATCTAATAAATTTCAAAAAAAAAAAACATCAAATTATTTTTGATAAAAGTTATTACGATAACCATTTCATGTCATCATCATCATCATCATCATCATCATCATCATCATCATCATCACCACTACCACCAATACCATCATCATCATCATCATCATCATCATCACCACCACCACCAATACTAGCATTATGACCATCACAATAACTACATGTACCATTTTTGATTATTATCATCATTAATATGCAATAAAACAACCATCATTATATGGTAATTATATGATATTATTGATATCATAAGAATTTATGATATCATTTATGATATCATTATGATATCATTATATGATATCATTGATACCATAAGAATTTATAATTTTTCAAGAGGATGTGAAATAATTCTTCTTTGGAACAGTGGATCTTGAAGCATACAAAGCTATATATAATTGCATGTAACATCAACTAGGTCGATGGAAACTGTGTAAAAACCCATCGAATAGATGGGCTTCCACACAGTTTAATTCAAAGGGCTACTCTTGTTGCGTATTCTTTCATGCCAATCTGGCCAAGTTAATGGTCGACCCAAGGCCATAGAACAAGCACAGATAAGCTTTTCTTTGAGAAGCAAGCCAATTGAAACATGGCTCATGACCAGGTGGGCCACACTGTTAAAAAGCATTCAAGGTAATTTATTGTTAGGTGTACGATTCAGAAAGTCCCACTGGTCACAGATTACCCATCGTTGCATCTCCTGCAAAGAAGTTTGTAGTGGGATTGAAACCAGAACCACATGGTTCTGAAGCAAACTTAACTCCACAGCCATGTTTGCAATTTTATATATATATATATATATATATATATATATATATATACACTGTACATACATATGAAAATGTCAAACTATGAAAATGAGTTCTCAACACAACATTGGTGGATAGAGTGTCTTTATTTGTTTATGCAAAATGATGAGCACCATTCTTCCATGTGATTGGCTTGAAAAATTGCTAAGATTTTTACATGTTTTCCTATCTTTCTTAACATGAAACCAATGATAGCCTTAATGTATGTATGTATGTACGTATGTATGTATGCATGCATGTATGTATGTATGCATGTGTATATGTATGCATGTATGTTATTCGATTGTCAATAATTCTATTCTTTTTCTTTTGTAGGTTGGTACATTACGTACCCACGAGAGAGTACACACTGGTGAGAAGCCTTATCAGTGCAAAATTTGTGGCCGTACTTTTGCCCAATGTGGAAGCTACAAAATGCATGAACGCCGACACATGAGCATGACATATCGACGGTGCCGACTTTGTCAAATGACATTTGGATCTTGGCCTGAACTACAGGACCACGTAGCCACCCACCATGCCAATCAGTATAATCCAGCCTTGATATATTCTCTTTCTGATGGGCAAGGTACTGACATAGGAATGCCCAACGGAGATTATGATCACACAGGGGCAAGCACTCCACCAGGATCCTTAATCATTGACCCTGATGAAGGTAAACCTGATTACTCTAGTCATATACCATTAGCTTATAACAGTCCAGATGTGAGTAAATCTTTAGCTAAAGTCTCTCTCTCCCCAATGTCCAATGCTCCATCTCTCAATGCATTTGTTCCACAGTCCATTAACTCCATTGCCCAGTCAATTAACTCTAAATCATTCACTCCCTCAATGGACCATCCAGAAGATCTCTCCACTCATTCATTACATTCAGAAAATATTAAAAAATCAGAGATCTCGGAAGGACAAGAAAACATCCCTCCCAACCAAGAACCAGTGGACATGATTACAACAGTAAACCGTCATCGTCGTTTCAGTTCAGAATCTATAATTAGTAGTAGTAATCGTGAAACCAACAGTAATCAAATCTTTCGATATGAAACTTCACATTATGATAATTTGGTAGATGCTGACATAACAGCCACTAATCTCCCTCACCAATCTCCAGAAAACTCCAGTATATGTAGTTCCAAATCTCCTGATGGTGCTCTTCTTCCAGATAATATTGCACCCCCTGAAGATGGAGGACTGCAATTGCCATCTGCCATAACTCGTCTCAATCTCAACTCTCGAATGATGCCCTCATCCTCTTCGACCTCATCATCGACCAATACTCGCAAACAAAAACATCCAATGCGCCGATGTAGTAGCACTAACGGCAGTGACTATGACAATGCACCACAATCTTCGAGTCCCTCCCCTGGATTAGTTGTAATGAGCCAGAAAGACAGAGATGCTGACGATCAATCGATGCTGACATATCTCATCTTGAAGGGCAAGGTTTTCAAATGTGTTCACTGTCACATTGTCTTCGATGACTGTTCCACCTATGTCCTACACAACGGCTTTCATTCACACAATGGAGAACCTTTCCGTTGTGGCATTTGTCACATCATTTGCAAAGACCGCATTGACTTCAACTGTCATCTAACAAGCCACATCAAATAATTTTACAGAAAGAAAAACATTAAAAACAAAAAAAGGCAAAAGTCATTTTATTTAGTCTCACCTACCACAAAAATCAACTTGTCTTTCTTTAATGTTGGTGCTACATCTTTATTTTGTTGTGAAGTCCACTCTCTTAGAATTGCATCCAATAAATAGTGGTTCAGATAGAAGCATGTATCATATAGGACCTACGGATTATGATTTCCTGCTTTTAATAACTTGTAGAAATGAGAGGATATGTGGTAAGATGCTTTTATTTTATCACCCTCTATTGAAAGTGTAGATCTCGCAGTTTTACTTGGCCTCAAATTGGTTGTAAAAGAAAATATATTTAAGGTTAGAGTGGGATGGGAAGTGTTGTTGAATGGGAGATATATATACATACATACATACATATATATGTATATAAATATATATATATATATATATATATATATATATATATATATATATATATATATATATATACATACACACACTCACACACATACATATATATATATATATTTATATACATATATATGAGAAAAAAACTTTTGGATTCTATTTTCTATAAAGAATCTGTTGGTTTATAACTGGAGTCATCCCCGGTAGTAAATTAACTCAGCTAAATTGTCCTGGATAAATACCGTATCTTGCAAGTATTTTGTGCCGTCAAGCTCACCTAATCAATTCAAGATTGCTATAATGACAAAAAATGTCTCAATTGTAAACGGGCATTCTTTTCTAACTGAATTCAACATTTCTCACCTTGCATTATACAAAACGAAGTCTCTAATGAAAAACCATGTTGTTGGTTGGATCATTGAAAAACAGAAAAAATATTGATAATAATCTCAACGTTGGACAAAAATATTTATAAAAGAAAAAAAATTGAAATTGCAAAGAACATTTCTACTTATTAAAGTTTTCAAAGGCATCGAAAAATATTGTCCAGAGTCAGTATATTAGCATATTCCTACAAAATAGGAAAAAGTACGAAACATGGCAAAACAGAGGGAGGGGTAAATTGCTACCAAACTGTGCCAACCAAAAATATATCTGTGCATATCTCTTATATGGAGGTCATTAATTTCTAATGTTTTGGTACAAAAAATGGTAAATCTCTTTAATGCTGAGTTATCCATGTCTGTTGTACGTGCTTTTTTTTTTTTTTAATTACATAGAAGGAATGCAATGCTGCAAATAGCATGAGAATGTCTGTGGCCTTTCTTACCTGACTGCTTCTCATTAACACTAAAGGAATGTGGTCAGCTGAGATTCTACGCTGAAAAGATCTCAATATCAGCCAAAGATTGTTAAATTACATAATGGCTTATTATTTACTAATTACATCTTGAATAGATTTAGGTAATGAATTAGTTTCCTGCCATTCATGACGGATGGTTTTTTTGGCAAAATAGATCTATATCCTCTGACTCACTCTAAAATCACTGATCATCAATCATCAATCATCAATCATCAATCATCAATCATCAATCATTTCATTCCTTGATTCTTCTGCCACACAGCATCCTATTTATAATTTCCTAGATAATGTGAAGCAACAACAATGGCAGCATTTCCCAAGTGACACTCATCATCATCACCATCACCATCACCATCACCATCACCATCATCATCATCATCATCATCAACCTTTTCGTTACCTTATAGAAATCATTCAATTGTCACCTCATAAGAATATGCACATTAAACTTTTTTTTTTTTTTTTTTTTACAAAGAAAATGAAATGACAATAATATTCCTTTCTAATTTCTGTACTAATCTTGTTATACTCAGTCTTTATTATTATTATTATTATTATTACTATTATTGTTAAGGTGGAGAGCTGGCAGAATCGTTAGCACGCGGGATGAAATGCTTAGTGGTATTTCGTCTGGCTTTACGTTCTGAGTTCAAATTCTGCCAAGGTCGACTTTGCCTTTCATCCTTTCAGGTCCGATGAAATAAGTACCAGTTACACACTGGAGTCGATGTCATCGACTATCCCCTCTACCCTAAATTTTCAGGTCTTGTGCCTACAACAGAAAGGATTATTATTATTATTATTATTTTCTTTCAAAAAGATTTTTTTTTTTAAAAACCACCAAAGCAAATACTCAATTCATTTTCACTCTTCATTGTCATGTAAACCATTGTTCCAATTTCCAATATGTCACTTGCTCCACCCCCCAGCTGAAAAAGATGCTACTTCACCAATGCACACCGAATGGAATCTTCAAGCTGAAACAGTCATCCAACATTCATCCTGGGAACTCTGAATTCTGCTTCCAAATTGCCATGGACTTTATTCCCAAAGCATCACGAATTTCTCATGGAAATCCAAACAACCATTTAGTTTCATCCATTATATTTTGTTCATGACATATTATAGAAAACAAAAATCCAGTCAATATCATGTTTTTTTGTTTTTTTTTGGTGGGGGTTTTTGATTTTTGTATTTTTTTTTTTTTGGTTCAATTAAATCCTATTTATTATTTTTAATTTCTCTAAATCCAAATGCCAAACAATTCACCAACAGTCAAACTGTTCCTATTTTATTCACCGCACCAATTCTTTCACAGGGAAATTGTCAACGAAATGCCTTGCATTTCATTGGACTTGGATAATACTCTTTCCTTTTTTTTTTTCTTCCTCTGACCATTCTCTTTTTTCTCTTTCTAACCATTCTTTATTCCTTTACACTCTCTCTCTCTCTCTCCTCTGTCTCTCTCAATATATATATGTGTATGTATACATACATATACATATATGTGTATATATATATATATATATACATATATATATATATATATATATATACACACACTTATACATATATATATATATATATATATATATATATATATATATATATATATATATATATATATATATATATATATATATATATATGCATACATATGTGTGTCTGTGTATATATATGTATGTATGTGTATATATATATATATATATATATATATATATATATATATATATATGTATGTATGTATGTATGTATAAAATATACATGTAATATAGATGGCTAGATATAGATATATTTCTGTGTGTCCATCTGTGTTTCCTTCCATCCAATAAAGTAGGTCAATGTTTTTTTTTTTGTTTTTTTTAAGCTAACTGAAATTTTCTAAAGGTGCTATCAAAAATTAACCAAAGAATAATTACGAGTACATACATGGTGACGATAATGTACAAGTTGTTTTCTTTTTGTTTTCTTTTTTTTTTCTTTCTTTTTTTTCAAATAATCCAATAGGACCAAAATTTATTTTTCAAGTTTAAGATATATTTATAACAGAAAGCAAAAAAATAAAAATCATTCATCTTAACCTGTATCCAAGAATATCAAATTCCTGTGATTGAATTTCATTCTAATACTACTGAGCTTCATTCACAATTTCATCTTCATATTCTTCACCATCATCATCAAATGTTTAGATAATCTCTCATCATTCATCTAACACCAAATACACTAATACCGTCATTCTTAACCTCGAATTAACTTAAAGCTTTAATACACAAACATCTATTTCATAAACTCCTTTCTGATTCTGAATATGCCAGTCCATTATCATCCAACCAAATTTTTTACCATATAATTCTTATCTAAGATTGTCTATCAGATTTAGTTGGTTTATATAAATCAATTGACTTTCATTCATAGCAAAGCCATAAAGCCATGTAATTTTTCAATCTTTGCGTATTTAAAACATCTTCATTATCTGCTTTCTGGTTAACACCCAGCCTTAAAAGTTTACCCATGCTGTTGTTCTATACAAGATATTTTAATGCATTGAGCAAAACTTACAAATTTTAATTTTTTAGTTTTCTTAGCTCCCCGACTTCCCTCTCATCAATCTTTACTCATCACCAAATCTTTACTCATCCATCCACTCATTTCTCTCTCTCTTTCTCTTTCTCTCACTCTTACTCAAACTCCCTCTATCATCCACAATCTCCTCCTCCCTCTCACTCTGGCTCTACTACATTATTTTTTTCCTTTCCTGAAGTAACAAAATGCAATCATTTTTCATATTTTTATTTTTGTTTTTTTTTGTTTTTTCATTTCCCCGCCACCACCACCACCACCACCACCACCACTGTTTTGTCTTTTCATTGAAGATGTTTGCATGAATGTGCCAAACTACCACATTACTATATAGAGGCTACATGTGGTAATGTGCCTAAAAATGCCACACTATCATATCGAGGATCTATATGGTAATGTGTCAAAAATCTGCCACACTACTTTATATTAAAGCTATAAATATGGTCGTGTACTTAAAAACTGCCACATTGCCATATTAAAAGCTACATATATATATATACATACACATACATATATATGTACATATATATATATATATATATATATATATATATATATGGTATTATGCCCAAACATTCATATTGCCATATTGAAGCTATTATACATGGTATTGTACCAAACTTCCATGTTTACCATATTGGAACTGTATGTGGTAATGTGCCAAAATGAAACTTGTCACATTACGACCATATTGGAAGCCTATAACATGGTCATGTTCCAACTTACTACATTACCATAATGAAGCTGTATGCAGTATATATCATTTCTTTATATGGAAAAAAAAAAAAAGGTTGTATAAGACATGCTTATTGTTCAATTTAAATTCCGATCTAGTCATCTACTTAAAGATTTCTCCCTGTTTTCGATGGTTGTGAAAAATACTTTTGCTTCTTTTTTCGATTTTTTTTTTTTTCATTTTTATTATTTGACAAACATTTCCATGCATATATATTTTTTTCTCTTTTAATTTACATTTGTTCACTTTTTAGAGTGAAAAAAAATAAATTCTATGTTATGTGTAGCATATTTGTGCATTTGTGTCTGTGTGTCTGTCTGTCTGTCTAAGCTTTTTGTTTTCATTAAACTTAATTAGTAAACTCTCATTGTTGGCTGATCCTAAACATTCAGTTTCTTTTTTTTTTTTTTGGTTTATTATCTTTTTTTTTTCTTTTTTCTTTCTGAGTACCAGATATATTAAGTTTATTATTATTATTACTTCATTCTTACTGTTATACAAGGAAATACTCTCACATTCCACTACATTGGCACTACTTGCTTCATGGTCTTCACTCGTATCTTGTAGTGCCCTGTATGCAACAATCTTGTTAAATGGAGCATTTGCCTTAAATATACTTTATTTCAATCCACATAAATATTTCTTAAGTATCTTGAGAGCATTAAAGATTCCAATGTTCTTCTAAAAATGCAACCATTCCAAGAATATTCGATACATTTTACTTTTCATGTGTGTAGATTTAAGCAGATTAATATAGATTTTAATCCAGATCAGTATTCTTTTCATTTTTGAAAATTTTTTGTATTTAAATTACAATCAGGAAGGTGTTTTTATTCATTTTTTTTTTAGGGGTGTTTTTTGCAACTGAGAGGATTTTCAAATATTTATTAAAATTATTCACCATTGAAAATTGCACTAGATACTCATTAGAATTTTAAAAAACATAGTGATAGACCGGTGACAATAAAATCAAATCATTAAGAAATAATCACTTTTTCTTTTCTTTTATTTTTTTTTTTAGTTTAATATTCATTCTAAAAGTACCAAAGCCTAAACCACTGCTATCATCTATCTTAAGAGATTTCCACAATGTGTTTGTAATTAATTCAAACATATATATATATATATATATATATATATATACATATATATTTTCCCTCTTTGACTTGGAATACATTTACAATTGTTTTATAATCAAATGTCAGATGTATTCTTGCAATATTATAAATTTTCAATCATCCTTTTTTTATATTTAACTTACCTCATTAATTATTTATTTCACTGTAGCAACTTGAACAGAAATTCTGTCGCAAACAATATCTATCATTTCAATTGATTAATTGATTAATTAAGTTAGTGTTAAATCATTCATTTGCACTTACGAAACATTGTTAAGGATCTAGATAAATAGATAATGCTATATATGTGTTCTTTATTTCCTTAAACTAACAAATTTATTGTTTCATTTTCACGAAACCAAATTACAAATTTCTTTCGAGTTAGCTCTTAGAAATGAAATTAAGCCACTTGTTTTCCAAAACTATTTCCATTCTGATCATTTATTTCATTGAATCATTCTACTACATTAATCTTGTACTTTTCTTTTGTTGCCAGTACTTGCCTGTGTTGTGAAATATTTTATGAACACTTTACTTGTCACTCTTTCTGCTTATATTTAGTTACCAAGTCTCCCTGCTGGTTTGCTTCTGTTGGCAAAGCTGTCTATAACATCAAGTTAATTATATTAGATTAAGATCTAAAAAAAGACAATAACTGCTATGCAAGTAATAGCAATGAAACAAAAAAAAAAAACGCTGTCAAATAGTGCTTTATTAAATAGATTTAATAACAAATAAGACTTGTGACTGATACGAAATTTAATTAAAATAGTTAAGTTCTGAAGGTAAATGTGGAATATTTTTCTTTGGTTCTCATTTGTCATTTATTTTGTTCTTTAGTCGTAAATAATAATAATTTGTTTTTCATTCATATACTCCTTATATAATCCTGTTTTCCTAATATAGTTTTGTATAAGATATTCATTTTTTAAACTTTTAAAAAAATTTAATTTTTATTTATCTATTTGTTTAATTATGTTTTTGTTTCTTTGGTCCATGTAGCCTTCATATAATTCTATTTTTCACATGTAGCCATCCAATAATCCAGTTCTGAAAAATTGATAATTATTTAGCATTCACTTGAAGGCTTGTGAAGCTTAAAGAGAGACGTTGTCAGAGAAAGGAAATAAGAAAGAAAAAAACAACAGATTAAATTGCTAGTGACAGTAGTTTTGGTACAAAGTTTGGATAAGATTTTTCTAAATAGAACTTCATTTTAATACTTGAACTTTTTTAAACAATGGAATTAAACTGGGAAAAAAAATCTGTTAATCTTGTAGCTTAAATACATTAATCTTCTCTTTCCTAGCATCTACAGTCTATTAAAATATATGTGCTTTAAAAGTATTATTGTCACTCAACACAAAAGGAGCCATACAGTTGCAAATTTTTCTTATATGCAGTAGAACCGAACATTTTGTTTTTACTGTTACAATGATCTAAATGTCTTTTATTTTTATCATTAGCAAGTGACATCATTCTTCTGTTAGATTGATTAGGTGAATTCATTTGAATAAGTTTTGTGTGTGAAGTATGAAACATCAGTTTAAAGTATCTAAATATCCAGTTAATAAAAGTAGTTTATTTTCTTTCTCTTCTCTTTGATATGTTCCCGCATTCAATTATCAGAAATAGATAAATACCTTTACATTTAGACATGTGTGTGTGTGTGCACGCGTGAATGTATATACTTTATATATGTGCATATATTTACTTGTGTGTATGTATATATATATATATATATATATATATATATATATATATATATATATGTATGTATGTAGGTATGTATGTATATATACACGCGTGTGTGTGTGTGTGCTTGCATGGATTAATGTATGTAAAAGTTGTTTTATAACACTACAATAACAGGTAAAGCATCTACCTAGCTGGACATTTAATCTTGTGACAGTAATTCCTCGTTTATGCTACACCGCAAGGACATTAGGCTTATGTTTGAAAATTCACCAATTGCAATTGAATTATTTGTTTCTAACTATTAACATTTCAAATCTGGTGCTATCACATATTTCATTATAATATTCATCTTTCTAAAGAGACAATAGTCTTCCTTACAAAAAAAAAAAGAAAAGAATTCTTCAGCAATTTATTCTTAAATAATCTTATTAACCCCATCTAGAGAAAGAAAGATACAACCTCACATGCACACACACAAATACGCACACAAACACACACACACACTCATACAAACATATATACAGATCTATTTCATACATTCATACACTCACAGCAAAGCTTCTAATGACTCTCTCATGACAGAATTACCTCAGTCAGCTGTTATGAGTTGTTCTTTCCATGAAGTATTTATATGTTTCACAGATGATATTTTCTTTGTGTCAATTTGGCCCTGACGGTTAAAATTTTACTTTTCTCACTGATGGAGTTGGTTGACTTGATCTGAAATGCTGAAGGTTTACTGTAGTTTCCAAATGTTTGTGCCAAGCCCTGAGATAAGAGCCAGGAAGTTGTTAAAAAAAAAAAAACCCCCCCAAAAAAAATAAAAACCCACTTTGCTAAAGTCTGGTTCTGGTCACTAGCCAAAATGTTACAATTCACAACGAGGCCTTCTTCAAGAGAATAGACTTGTCTTATTTCTTGAGTGAAGATGTGAAAAGAAATTCTCTTACGCCATTGATTATAATATTCTTTCTATTTATCATTACTATGTCTTCCACATTTTTTTTTTCCTTCTAAATAATAAAATGAAAAAAATATCAGATTTGTAAATTTGAATTTTTGGCAGCAATTTTGTTAACATTTAGCAGAAGAAAATGTCAATTAAAAAAAAAAAAAAAAAAAACCAGAAAAGAAAAAGAGTTAATCTTGTTAGAATTATTCCATTCTTTAGTTAGAATTATTCCATTCTTTAGTTTTAATTATTCTTGCTATTTCTTTGTTGTATATCCTGTTAATATCTTATTTATTTCTTCGCAATAGGACTAGAATAATCTTCAACTTGTATTTTAACTCCTAAAAGGACACTCAACCTTGATTTTTATTATTTTTTCTTTTAAACATACACATGCATGCACACAATACATACACACACATCCATACACTCAAACACACACACACACACACACACACAAACACATATTCTCTCTCTTACATATACACATCACACACACACACACACACACACACACAAATCTCTCTCTTTCTCTTTTTATTTCTTGGCATTTTTAAGACGGTTTATTTGAAATCTATTGAAATTAACAACATATTTTAGTGTCATCTTTTCATTTTATAAACGACGCATACATTAGAACAAATATTCTTCGGAAAAACACTTAAATCTTTCCCTAGTTTTAGTCCTGTATTATAATTGATTTGGACATTAGAGGAATATATAACATAAATCTATTTTCTGGAGTAATCAACCCATGAGATAAAAATCTTGATAAATCTCAATAGTTGAAGTAATTAGCTCTAGCATTTATATTAGTCTTTGTCGCAGGATACTGGCTATCATTTTCCTGTAATTTCTCATGAACAGTTGAAACTAATCTCAATGTACAAAAACATGCAATATTTTTTACATGTTATTGTATAGTCTATTATTATTATTATCATCATTATTATTATTATTATCATTGGATATAGTTAGATAATGCTTCTTCTTTGCTGTCATTTCAATTATTGTTGTTGCCATGGTGATGAAAATGTGATTGGCACATTCTCTATGTCTTCTTAAATATATCTATCTCTCTCTGTTGTTGTTGTTGTTGTTGTTGTTGTTACCTTTGATGAAATGTGTACAGAAAAGTTTTTGAAATGTAAAAAAAAAAAAAAAAAAAATGAAAAGAAAAAGGTTAAAAACAAACAACAACAAATGATCAAATACTTTCCTTTCTATTTTGAATCATGATTTTAAAATTGACATTTCAACCAAAGATAAATAAAACAAATCATTTGAGGAAGGTAAAATAATACATTTTATAAAACTTACAATGTATTAATTAATTAATGTGAGGGAATTTTTTCCTCGTTTTGAACTGTATGCTGCTTTCTGCTGTAACTTTCTTTTAGTT
>NC_142945.1:11179339-11184339 GCF_046866305.1 Octopus bimaculoides | reverse complement strand
CCATTTATTCTCTTAATTAATATCTCTTTGTGGCATCATTTCGTTTCCCCTGTGAGAAAAATATATTTGTGAACAATCTGGTGCCTCAACTTGATACTTAAAGAGAAACAAAGCAGAGACTGTTGGGATACAAGCTGTACTCAATTCTAAACTACCTCAAGTCCTAACAATACAAAAAAAAACAAAAAATAAAGGTCAACACAAGCACTGATGATTGACTGTCTTTCACATATCAGTAGGTTCTAAATTACGGTTTTGTTTCACCTTTATATATATAAATATATATATATATATAATTTGATATTTTTATTTATATTTCTTACTGTAGAAAAATAGGAATTCTTGTTATTTTATCATCTTCAAATATATACCTCTTACTATGATTTGCATTCAGTGTCAAAGCAATGTAAATTTCTGCTGCTTGTTCAAACCACATTGAGGGTTTTCTATTAAATTCTGACTTTTGTTACCCAAAAAAAAATGAAAAAAATACAAATTTGTTTTGTTTTGTTTGGGGGTTATTTTTTATTCCACTGAGGTCTCTGGTTTAGTCCCTGTTGACAAATTGGAAAGGTTTTGTGCATTATTATTATTATTTAAATTTTTTTTTTTTATTCTAATTATATCAGTTCTCCTCTAAAAGATTGTCATCAAAGCCTTTCAAGAATACATCTATTGATTAAGATAAACTAGCTAAAAAAAATCCTACATTAAGCATATATCACAGAAAGACGATTTTGAATTAGAGTTTAAATTTCTCTGCCCTACCAGTGTGATAAAAAACAAAAACTACAGCTTCCAAACACTGAGTTATCTTGTGATCTTACCTCAATCCTCTCTGTGGTCTACTGTTATGTACTGTTTACTAATTGTTTGTATAATATTCTCTATGTTGGTAGTAAACTGAGTTTGCGTAGCAGTGGAGCACTGACAGGATCCCACTCTCCCCCACCCACCCACCCTATGACACCAACACCAACCAATACCACCAAGCACTATCTGTTGTATAGAACTATGTAAAAAGAAGAAAAGAAAGAAGAAAAAATAAATAACAAAAACCGAAAGACCTGGTATCATGGCATCTTTTTTTCATTCTCTGTTTTACAACTTCTTACGTATTTAGTACAAGAAAAAAATCAAGAGTCTGAAAACCTTATTCTTTCTCCTTATCGCAAGTCTATAGTTTCGACATGGTGTATCAGTGAAATGTTGAACCTATTGCCTTACTGCTGTACAGGGCATAACTTGGACCGGTGAGCGGCCATGGTCTCGGCCGGAAACATTGTTTGAGGCCAGCACAAAAAAAAATAATTTAAAAAAAAAAAAGGAGTCATGGACACAAAATAGCACAAGAGAAACTTTTTAAGGGACTAAATACATTTATTCCTTCTAATTTTTTTTTTTTCCCCTTTTATTATTATTCAAACATTGACAGTCAGTCGAACTATCATTTTATTTAAGTAGAATGTTAATTATAAAATATATATATATATATATATATATATATATATATATATATATATATATATATTTAAACCAAATTAAGAAGCAGTGGAAAAAGTAATCCTGTCTGTATTGAAAGCAAGTAAAGAACTCTAATAATGTCTAGATTTTTTTTAACATATATATATATATATGTATATATATATATATATACATATATATTTTTTTTCGTTCATTCTTATTGTATTGTCATAGGGTAACCTTCATGATGTATTTGTTAATGTCAAGGGGAGACAATCATCTATATTTTTTCCCATACACATTATGCATATATATACACACACATATACATGCATATATATATAGTCACATACGTGCACATACACACACATCTACACAAAAGGTACTCATGTATGTGTTGTGTGTTTGTGTATATACATATATATATATATATATTATATATATTATATATATGTATGTGTATATATCTATGTATATATGTATATATATGTATGTATGTACGTATGTAAATGTTTGTGAGTTCTTATAAACTACCTGATTATCTTTTCAATAAGAAAAGTTTGTACATCATACATGAGTATATGATACCCTATAAACCAGATAGCACATGTTGGCTTAGTGACTTAGTTGTATGTACTTATAAAGTTTTGTTTGTTTTTTGTTTGTTTTTTTAAAATCTTATTGTATGTATCCAATTGTGAAATGTTCTAAATGGTACCTTTTTTTTTTTTTTTAATTAAAATAAAGTTGATCTGTGTATGCTAAAATTTTAAGCCGTATTTGCAATGTGATTAACCATTGACAAATTGTCAAACAATTTGGTAGTCTTTTGACTTGTATTAAACTAATGTTAGTCATGTATTTTAACTAAAAAACAAAAAATAATAATAATAATAATATCTGGAAAATTATTTTTTAAACATGAGAAACAAAAAAAAACATATACATACTTTGACCCCAAAAAAAGAAAAAACAAAAAACAGATACTTAGATATAAGTACACATTTGTTTTATATATTGTTTGTTTACTTTAAATTTTTTTTTTTTTCCAACAAAAATTTTTTGATGTAAAATCGCTCTTGTCTTGGCTTTCTCAAAGTTTGCTTTACCTTTTAGTTCGTATTGTATAACAAAAATTTGTACCACCTTGCTCTTACCATGTCCAAAAAGAAAAAAAAAACTGAAGATGACATTCGTGTTACTGGTTGTCTCTCCTTGCCATCATATGATAACTAAGGTGCATTCAACAACAAAACTGCTGTTCTAATAATGTTATTTTTTAGCTTACTTTTTATGTCTGAAGTGGCTTACTCCCTAACATCACAGATGTGGAAGTGAGTTTGTTTCTAAACGGGGATGATCTAATACGCAGTGGACCTTTTGCTCAACACCTATCTGATATGCTTGATACTAAAGATACAAATATTAAAACAAAAAAAATAATAAAAATAAAAATCAACAAAAATACGTAACAGAAACAAATGAAAATTACCATTTACGTTTATTACTGGTAATTTTAAAAGACCATTGATTGTTAATGTTACTTTCATAGCTATATCAACAAGTATATCCTTTCTAGTGTGACTAGATTCTGTGTGTGTATGTATGAGTGTTTCTGTAACTGTATATGTGTATCTGTATGTGCATGCTTATATGTGAATATATCTTTTTCCTTAAACTTTCTTTTTTTTTTTTTTTTTTTTTTTTTGATGTTTAAATCCAGTAAATTAAATTTTATGTTCCATCATTCTTATTCAGAAAAAAATTCAAATCTTTGTAAGAGTAAAACTTAAAAATTCTAATGATTTCGTTAGTTTTATTTAATTTCTTTTTTTTTTCTTTTTGAGAGGGGTGTTTATTTATTTTTTAACTGTTTATCCTTATCCATTGCATTAATTCGAAACCAAACAAATAATAATTCATTGTCATTTTTTATCTGTGTAAATTATACCAGAAATTATTTTATTATTATTATTATTATTATTATTATTATTATTATTATTATGTGCCAACAAAATTTGGTACTATCCTCTTACCATACCAACACAGTATTTTGGTGCTATTCAAATGATATTGCTAATAAGAGTGGACAACTGTGAGGAGTGCAGATTGCTCCGTCTCATTTTGGCAGTTCTTTACAATGTAAGCAGTGTAGGCGGCGGTGGTGGTGGGTCTCTATAATGTTATAGAAATACTTTAGTGATTCTACTTTCATGTATGTAACTTTTACTAGCATCTACTGTAGCCCATGTAAACTTAAAAGTCTAAATACTAAAAAAAAAAAAAACAGAAAAAAACACAAGCTCATCATCTCACACTCCATGTTAGATTTTTGTGAGGAGGAATGAGGTATTGTGTTTAAATTATGTCAAATGTAAATATAAATTTAATTAATAATTATGTTGTACTTGATTAATGTTTCCTTCCAATAACAACGGAGCAAACTGCTGTTTCAATGAACTGTCCTTAAAACAAAATGGAATCCCTAATAAGTGGCCAGTTTTTATTTATTTTTTTATTTCCAAACCAAGACATTTTTTTTTTGTTATAATTATTACCTGTATAATATGGTTTGAGAATATTAATAATAATAATAATGATAATAATAATAATAATAATGTTAATAGTAGTAGTTATAGAAACAGTCGTAGAATCAGGGTGGAGGATTGACAGAAATGCTAGAACGTCAGGCATGTGTACATTGCCTTACTCTATTCCAACTCTTTTATGTTCTGAGTTCAAATCCTGCCATAGCCAATTTTGATTTTCACCCTTCTATAAAGGAATCAACAAAACCAAATTACCAGTCAAGTGGTTTTGGTGGGGCTGGGGAGATGGGCGTAATTAAATCATCTAAACGCCTACCCACCCACCCCCAAAAATGTGTGGCCTTGCGCCTATGTTAGGAATGATTATTATTATTATTATCAGGTGGTGAGTTGGCAGAATCGTAAGCATGCCAGGCAAAATGCTTTGCAGCATTTCGTCCGTCTTTTCATTCTGGGTTCAAATTCCGCTGAGGTCGACTTTGCCTTTCATCCTTTTGGAGTTGATAAAACAAGTACCAGTTGAGTGCTGGGGTCGATGTAAATTGACTATCCTCCTCCTCCCCCAATATTCAGGCCTTGTGCCTATAGTAGAAAGGATTATTATTATTATTATTATTATCATTATCATCATTAATAAGGATTGAAGAAAAAAAAGATTAAATCTTTTCCCACCAAGTATTCCCTGAAGAATGATTTGCTTTGTGTTAATGAGCCTGTGTATATGTGTGTATGCATTACCATAGACAATTTCTAATGCAAATAGAAGAATATATGGAGTTTTGGATTATTCCTTCCTTTATTTATTTATTTTTTTTTTTTTTGTCTTCTTAGTTCCTTTTCCTTATCTTTATTTCTGTATTCCTTGATTTCTTTTTCCTTACATCTATTTCTGTTCTATTTCTAATACAAACAAAATTGATTCATTCTAATATCTTTTTTTTTTTTTTTAATTTCTAATATTCCATATCATTGGCAGCAAATGTCATT
>NC_142945.1:11104339-11176839 GCF_046866305.1 Octopus bimaculoides | reverse complement strand
CAGTTTTTATTTTTTGCCCGACACAAACTCAAATTATATATATTAAACGGAGAGAGTTTGTGTTGAGTTTTATGTCAGTTGTATAAAGTTGTTTTTGTTTCTCCCTACTTCAATCGTTTCCCTTCTACCCACATCTTTCAAACTCATACGGCAATTTTACTATTCCCCATTTATTATGAATATCAAAAAACAAAAAGAAAATGATAATAATAATAATGATATAAAAACACAACACTAATAATTATTATTATTATCATTGTAACTACTTCTAAAACCACAGATTTAATAATATAACATTTTGTTCCTTTTAAGAAGTTTTGTACAGTCAGTGTTTCTTTTAGCTGTTGCAGCTGTGTGACTAGAATTGATACCTTAATTCAGTTGTATTATGTATAGCAGCCAAGAAGTAGGCTGAGAATTTTGGTTCTGATTCCAACCACACAGCTTTGTCTCCGTCCATCCGTTCAATGTGTGCTGTTAACTGTTGACCGTCCTTAATAGAAGATTTTATGCCTACACAAATTTAATCTCTTGCCAGATTTTATCAATCAATAAACTGCTTATTCACCATGTGAGTCAGTGGCTACAAGACAACATACTACCTACTAAAAGTAGCTCGTTAATGGCAGCAAATTACTCCAAAAATATAAAACAAAACCAAAATATACATTTTATTTCACCTGATATTTGCATTGTTTTCACCATTCTTTTAGTCAGCTGGAATTGCCACATGGATGAGGAACCACTTATGATGTCTGATAAATTGAGCAGATATTTGACAAAATTTCTTTTTTCAATTTCATTAAAAACAAACGAAGATAAAAAAAAAATTAAACAAATATAAATAAACTGTGATGACCTTAAAGTGATTGGTGTGTGAAAATTGTTGATTTGACTTGAAACATCATATCTGCACTAGGTATTGCGACAAATATCAATTGAGCTGCTGCACATCTCTGTAACTTATCATTTCTGACTGTTACCAATATTCCTTGATTACAAAAGTGCCTGCTTTAGTTTTTTTATGTCATTTATAGAATATGAATGTTACTTGTCGAGAACTAATCATTTACAGAACATTATGCTTTAACTAGACTTTTACTACATTGCTATATTTTATTTTATTTTATTTTATTTTTTTCATTATTTTCTAATCTTAAAATTTTGGTTGTTGTAGCAATTCCCTTATTTTTTTTTTTTTTTTGCTTTTTACATTTTTTTTTTTTTGTAATTAAAAGCTTTTATCAAAAATCAACTTAACTGCATAACAAAGAAACAGTTTAGGACTTGCTTTTTAGGGGAATGATAATTAAAATGTAGGTCAATAATTATGTTCAACTACATTTCCATCTTTCTTTTGTTTCCTGATACATATGTAGATATATACACATTACATATATATATATATATATATATATATATATATATATATATATATATGTATGTATATGTATTCAATTTTTGCTATTGGAAAAAA
The DNA here is from genome assembly GCF_046866305.1 of Octopus bimaculoides. Taxonomy (NCBI): domain Eukaryota; kingdom Metazoa; phylum Mollusca; class Cephalopoda; order Octopoda; family Octopodidae; genus Octopus; species Octopus bimaculoides. Next base: position 11,175,362 of record NC_142945.1, on the reverse strand, counting down.
ATTGGAAAATACACAAATATCACGAACCTTCTTTTTGCAACATCTTAAGTACCCAAAGTTGGCAGAAACAAGAGAATTCTCAATTAAATGCAATACAAGTATTTAGTTTCAAACCTCAACATCCTGAGTTCCAAATTCCACATGGGCCAACTTTTGCCTTTGATCCATCTGAGGCTTGATATAAAAGCAAAAACAAATCAGTGCTAGTCAAAAACCCTATCTCAAACATTTTTCTTTTCAATCTTTGGGTTTTTATTTTTACAACTTTTTTTTCTTCTTACTTCACTGTATATAATCATGTAGTTACTTTTTTGTTATCTATTTTTATATTAACTCCTTATTTTCTGCTATAGTGATGAATTTAATTTCAACTGCCCAAACTTCACTTCCTAAAAGAAAAAAAAACACTAAATTTGTATTTGTTTATGTGATTCTGTATTCCATAACACATACATTCTTTTTATTTATTTTATTTATTTAATTTTATTTATTTATTTTCCCTATTTTTTAAGTGGTCTGATCACTGTTAGCTTACAACCGTGTGACTGTCTTGCAGGATTGAGCACTCCCCCACCCAAAATCAATGCATTAATATAAGTACAAAAATTGTACATTATTCTTGCATTATTATTATTATTATTATCATTATTATTATTATTATTATTATTATGAATAAATATATGTCTTGGTTCGTATTTTAAAAAGAGGAAAAAAAATTGTGAAAAAATTCAGTTCTATTTCAAATTAATATTATATTTTCATTCTTCCTTTCTAAAAAAGAAAAACAACAAGAAAAAAGGCAAAAGAAAATTTAAAAAAAAAAAATAGAAAACAGAAAAAATGTCAACAGAGTTTTGACATTTCTATCTTGTGGACAAAAAAAACTGCTTATTTAAATGACATATCAAACATGACATATCGTCTTTTTTTTTTTTGTCTCAATTTGAAAAAAATAAAAAAGAGTATGCCTATATTTTAAACAATTAAACATTTCTAATGTAGTTATTACGAAAGATTACCCTGTCTTGTTGACAATTTCTAATCCTTTCATGGACGTTTGACAAAAACCTCACATGAAAAAGAAAAATTTCTAATCCACCTAGAGATGCGTATTATAATGTTAACTGTTTTTTTTTATTTGTTGTTTTTTTTAATTAATTAATTAATTAATTAATTTATACTTACATATATTTACATTTAAAACAAAAAAAAAAAACCAAGAGAAATTGCCTTTGTTTAACAGTTGCTTATCTTTTCGGGGAGGGAACAATATTTTCAGCACTCTATGATCTAACTAACTTTACAAAGTTGAAGTGAAAAAAGAAAAAAAAATTAAAAAATGGCTCGGTGGGTTTAGTACTGAAATACCCACTAAAGGTTCAAAACCTACTGCAGACATATCATAGTGTTTTGGGACAGTACACTTAATTCTCAATTGCCTCAGTTCACCTACCTAACTGCCAGAAGGAAATAAGTATCAGGTTACCTGGGATTAATTGCCATTGTATCCAGGTGGGAAGAAGGAGATATATTTCCCATCAGCATACTGCCATGAATGTCCCAGAGCTAAGCACCTCTACCTTTTAAAAAGCCTCCTCCTTCGTGGGTAGCTTTAGTGAACACTGAATGTTTATGTAACTACATAAGGAGCCATATGAACAGTTGTAGTTAGATTTTTAGTCATTAGGACTGGAAGGGAAGGGATAGGGGTCATAGGAGAAGGGAAAGGGGTCTTTGTTTTTAGAACTTGTCTGCTACCTAAACCTTCTTCATTTATCTTTCTAAACTATTATCCATAAAGACTCACTTTGTTCAAGGAAATATATATATATATATATATATATATACATGTATGTATGTATATACATATGTACATGCACATATATATATACATATTTATATATACATATATATGTATGTGCGTATATATATATATGTATATATATATATATATATATATATATATATATATATATATATATATATATATATATATATATATATATATACACACATGCATACATACATATATTCTCTCCTGTAAGACAGTAATTCACAAACAAAACAGTTGAATGCATTAAAGACAAAAATGTTATTCTCTTTGTATATTATACATTGACATTGGTGAACTTTTTTTTTTCCTTTTTTTTTATTATTTTTTTTTCATATTTTAGACATCTTGACTCAAGATGTTATACAGTTGTTCATTTAAAATAATTGTTTCCAGATACATTCAATGTATGTGTGTGTCTGCAAAAGTATCTGTATGGAATTTCTTGTCAGACATTAGTGAACACTATCATTACCATTACTATTATTATTATTATTATCATCATTATCATCATCATCATTTTTATTATTATTATTATTATTATTATTATTATTATTATTATTATTATTATTATTACTATTTGAGGGTGGTCAATTGTCAGAATCAGTAAAGCGTCAAATAAAAACAGCCTTGTGGCCTTCAGCTTTGGCCCTTTACATTCTGAGTACAATTCTCGCCAAGGTCAACTTTACCTTTCATCCTTCCAGGGTCGATAAAATCAAGTACCAATCAAATACTGGGGTCGATATGATCGACTGTTTGTTCCCTTTCCCAAAACTTGAGGTCTTGTGCCTATTTATGAAATCATCATTATTATTATTATTATTATCATTATTATTATTATCATTATTATTATTATTATTATTATTATTATTATTATTATTATTATTATTATTATTATTATTATTATTATTATTATTATTATTATTATTATTATTATTATTATTATTATTATTATTATTATTATTATTATTATTATTATTATTATACAAATAGTTCCAGGATTGAGATTTTCCAAAACTACATCTCACTTTCTTGGATGATATTAATTTGTAGATTTTTTATTTTTTTATTATTACGAAACAATATTTTTTATTATTATTGTTTTATAAAATTACTACTACTATTATTAGTAAATATTATTACTATCATCATTAATTACTTTTTTTTTTAAATGTATATTTTTTTTAATTTATCATTTCATGAAATTTGAAATCACTATGAAATGTCCAATATTTTTGCATGATATTTTTTTTCACTTGAAATAATTTCTTTTCATCTGATAAACAGCATTATTGCTGTCATTTATTACCATTACAATTACTACCATTATCATTATTATTATCATTATTATTATTATTAATATTATTATCATTATTATTATTATTATTATTATTATTGTCATTATTATAATTATTTTCCTCATCCTCATCACTGTTAATAGTTGTAGTAAGCAGTAGTCGGTAGGAGTGATAGCAGTATTACTACTGCCGCTACTGTTTGTCAGTTGCAACACCCTTTCAGTTGGTGCCCTTCTATTACATATCAATATGGATATTGTCAATGTACGTATTACGTCACAGAGTATGTGTTGCTGAACAAGCTGCATCCAGTTTTTCTGGGATCCGTGAGTTTAGTTGGTCGAATGTCTGATGACCAATATCTGGAACAAAACCTAGTCTAGCAATAAAATGAAAGCAAGCCTATGCTGCATGGATCATACACCTGTCTTTGTTCTGTTTCTTTCCTTCATTTGTTTTTTGTTTGTTTTGTATGTTTATTTGGGGGCGGCGGGGGTGGGGGTTCCATTGCAATTTTGTTGGTTGGTTGGTTGGTTGGTTGGGACTCTGTCAGTTACGACGACGAGGGTTCTAGTTGATCCGATCAACGGAACAGCCTGCTCGTGAAATTAACGTGCAAGTGGCCGAGCACTCCACAGACACGTGTACCCTTAACGTAGTTCTCGAGGAGATTCAGCGTGACACAGAGTGTGACAAGGCTGGCCCTTTGAATTACAGGCACAACAGAAACAGGAAGTAAGAGTGAGAGAGTACAGCAGGGTTCACCAACATCCCCTGCCAGAGCCTTGTGGAACTTTGAGTGTTTTTGCTCAATAAACACTCACAATGCCCGGTCTGGGAATCGAAACCGTGATCCTACGACCGCGAGTCCGCTGCCCTAACCACTGGGCCATTGCGCCTCCACACAATTTTGTTAAATTATGGATGATTATTTGCTTCGTAAATATTAACTTGGGTTAGATGGATCTTTAAAATGCTCCTCTGTAATTAATCAAGTTATCGTGTCGGTTAACAAAACGAGACGATAAGGGCATAGCTGTTCGGATGCTGACGGCTTGGCTCGGCTGACTGGAAATTGAACCTGTTTTAGTAACAATACTTTCTGCCACTGGGAGCAAACACAAACACACACACACACACACACACACATGCAGATGCAGAGAGAAAACAAAAGAAACATTAAGACATATTAAATGACTGTGATTGTTACAAACAAGTTCACTCTTCACATGTGCATAAAGGAAAAAGACACACATAAGCAAATAGAGAGAGAGAGACAGATGAGTGTGTAGCAATCAAGGTCATTTAATACATATGTTTCTCTCTCTCTCTCTCTCTTTCTTTATATATATATATATATTGTAGGGTTTTCGAGCGAGATCGTTGCCAGTGCCCCTGGACTGGCTCTTGTGCGGGTGGCACATAAAAGACACCATTTCGAGCGTGGCCGTTTTCGTGCGGGTGACACGTAAAAGCACCCACTACACTCTCTGAGTGGTTGGCGTTAGGAAGGGCATCCAGCTGTAGAAACTCTGCCAAATTAGATTGGAGCCTGGTGTTGCCATCCGGTTTCACCAGTCCTCAGTCAAACCGTCCAACCCATGCTAGCATGGAAGGCGGACGTTAAACGATGATGATGATGATGATGATATATATATATAATAAAAATAAATGTGCCCTTTTAAAGCCTAGCCAGGCTCATGGGCCCAGTTTTCCAGTTTCAATGGCGTATGTGTCCCCCAGCTGGACAGGACGCCAGTCTATCGCAGCATTACTCATTTCTGCCAGCTGAGTTGACTGGAGCAACGTGAAATAAAGTGTTTTGCTCAAGAACACATGTCACCCAGTCCAGGAATCGAAACCACAATCTTATGCTCATGATGCTGACACCTTAACCACTAAGCCACGCGCCTCCACACACACACACACACACACATATATATATATATATATATATATATACATATACACACACATATATATATATGGTCTTTCTGGTCACAGTGCCAAAATTTAAATTCCTTGCCAATTCTCCTTTGTCAAAGATCTATATAATTCCATTGAGAATTTTTTCATGTCTCATCAATATTTCGCCTTCCATCATACACACAAAGTGGAGCAGAAAGCTAAACAAACTTTAGTAGTTGTCAACTAGAATAAAACCAATATATTCAATTACCTGCTATAGGTGGAAACAACTGATCTTTAGAATGTTGATATCTGAAATTTCTCAAGGTACACCACACTTATAGCAGATAAAATAAGTTGAAGAAGGAAAGACAGAACATGAGAAATAAATAAAAGAATGACTGGCATTAAGCAACAGACAGTCTCTACAAGAATCAACACCTGGGAGAACCATTATTACAGTAAATATAAAGGTAGTGAGTTGATAGAGGTGTTGGCATACAGGACATAATGCTCTAAGTTCAAATTCTGCTGAGGTTGATTTTGCTTTTCAACCTCTTATGGGTTAATGAATTAAATGTAATTGACTAGCCTACTGCCCTTAAAATTTCAGGCCTGGTGCCTATCGTAGGAAAGATTGTTACAATAAATATAACAAAGTGAGAAAAAAAGGTAGAGAACTGCACATAACACTCACAGAATAAAAATGAGAAGTTTTCCACTCAATGTTTATGCGCAGAACATATATACAAAACATCTTGATGACGAAGCTCAAAGCACACAGACTCAATAGGACTCGGGAAGAAATTTGTGGAAAATGAACAATAAATATTGTATCTTTGTCTGCAAAAACGTCTGTTACATAAATAAGTATGTAGATCAATGACAGAACTGAATGAAATATTTAGGGCAAGAGATCATGGAGTGCAACTGTTGTTAGCAAAGAGCAGATGTATAAACTGTATAAGTGCATGGACTTGTTATTCAGGTGTGACTGTAAGGTCATGGCTTTGATTCTCAGAGCAGGCCATGTGGATGTATCCATGTTCTTGGGGCAATGCATTTCATTTCACATTAATCCAATCCACTCAACTATAAATGTGTGTCTGTCATAGAAACTGTTGGGAAGCTAACTCAGCAATGGCCTGGTATCCCATCCAGTCAGTTCTATGCTGTGGAACCTGAATAAATCATCGGCCTTTGTTGGGAGTCCTGGGGCTCAGGACAGACCTAAAAAAATATGTATTAATTACACAAAGGCTTAAAGGTGGTGAACTAGCAGAAACATTAGCAAACTGGGTGAAGTGCTTTGGGGCATTTCATCCATCTTTACAGTCTGAGTTCTAAGTCAATTTTGCTTTCATCTTTTTGGAGCCAATCAAAATAGTACAGGTTGAGCAATGGGGTTCAATGCAATCGAATTATCTCTTCCCATGAAATTGCTGGACTTGTGCCAAAATTTGAAATCAATTACAGGAAGGCCTATTTTTCACTTTTGCTTTCTGATTTTTCAAAATTGCTTCAGCTAAGATGGCTGATTTATGAGATTTTTTAGTGGTGGGAGGAACATAAAATATAAATATAAACAAACAAGGCACAGGAGTGGTTGTGTGGTAAGTAAAAAAAAAAAGAAGAAAAACGGTACAATGTGGGCCCCCAGATGACGAAAAGTTGCCTATCTCTTGGATGATAGTTAAGTTTATTTTATTTCTAACACTGCACTTAACTGTCAACCGATCAGCTCTCCTAGCTCAGGGTACAATACTAGAATGATATAGCTCATACTCTAAGCAATGTCAGCAACGTATAATTTACGAAAGGATGCTGAAAAGTTCCTGGCCTTATGTAAAAGAAACTACAGGAGAATCAGTTAATTATGATTTTATTCAACATATTCCCCTCCCAGATTCACACACTTATTGCAGAAGTCCTTCAGTTTGTGCTGTAGTATTTATTTATCAACAGCAAACCACAACATTCAGAATTGGACCCATAAACTTGTGGGGCTCCTGGACAGCTGCCTAATGTGCCCATGCCTCTAAATACATTACTGCTTCAGTCATAAGCACTGAGAAAAACACTTCACTTTTACTTCCAGAACTTCTTCACCATCAGTGATTAATGAACGCCTCTCATTCTCTGAGCTGACCTTAGCCTTGCTGGTATCTGTGCACATTCACATAAACAATACTACCAGTTCAAGATATCTTTCGTTGGTTTGTGTATGTTGAAGTAAGGCCTTCACTTGGACTTAACTCGACATACTTATAGGGGAAAATAAAGGGAGAGCACTCCATTAGGGCCAGTGATTCCTTAATGTTCCCACGACCATAAAGAGCGGTTTCCTAATATTCCGATAAAGCTATGGGGACTCCCCCACTGACAACAACAAAATATTAGAACATACTAAGGAGATTTGTTTGTATCTATATCCTCTGCTTTGGGAACTTGCATTGAAGATAATCCTTTTTAGCAAGCTAATTAACTTCACTCTTCACTCGTCGGAAAAAATGTGTGACCTTATGTATGCTTAGTTCAATCCTGCTTAGGTCAACATTGCTTTACATTATTTCGGTGTTGATTAAAATAAAATATTATCCAAGTACGAGGGTAGGCATAATCGACTGCACTCTTAGCCAAAATTTGGAGCCCTGTGCCTATATAACAAGCACGAGCAACCATTTGCGAGAACTGAGCCGCATGAAGGTAATTTTCCATTTGGCGCGTAATGCAGAAAGTCTCGCTGTAGCCTACGACTGCACCGTAAGAAATCGATTACATTACTATAATTATTATCATTTCGCATTAACTGTTCATAATCTTTATTCATTGTAAGGGAGAGAAGCCTTGCTACAAAGTTCTGTTGTGTCTTCTCTTTATAGATTAATAAGAAAACATCGTGGGTTTTTTTTCTACATTAATCGTAAGATATTAATACAGGAAAAGAAATATGGTGGTTTGTAATTATTTTATGAGAAGAGTGCAGGTGTAGTTGCGTGATAAAAAGTTTGCTTCCCGACTACATGGTTCCGAGTTCAGTCCTGCGATGTGCCACCTGGGAAAAGTGCCCACGACTATAGCTAGCTTCGGGACACCCAAAGCCTTGTGAGTGGATCTAGTAGACAGAAACTGAAAGAAGCCCATCATGTTTGTGTGTATGTGTGTCCTCCACCTCCGCTTAACAGCGGGTGTTCGTGTGTTTACGCCCTCATAACTTAGCGGTTCAGCAAAAAGAGAGTGATACAATAGGTAGCAGGCTTTGAAACATAAGTACCGGGTTCGATTTGTTCCAGCATGGCCGCAGTTTTATGAGTGAAACAAGATGAAAGATAAAGATTTTAAAAAATAACAAAATAAAAAATAAAAATAACGACAGGCAGTTTGCTAGCAAGGCTTCTCTCCCTTGCAATCAATAAGGCTCGGCCATTGACTATGAGTTTCTAGTACAGTGATACCTCACTTTACGAGGACTCGCTTTACGAGACTCCGGGTTTACGAGTTTAATTTTTCAAACACAAAATCCAAATTTTGAACGAATTTCAAAAGTTTCTATTACCATAACAAATGCTTCTGCGTGTTACCGAGAAACTTATAGAGAGTGAAAAAAGTTTCTTCTAAGCAAACAGCTCCAAACTTTTGTTTTTTTAAAAAGAAATCTACAAGTCCGTCTACGAGTACTTCTGAATCGGCGATCGCATCTAAGAGTGATGGTGTGCAGGAATCAAGTGCGAGTGAAAGTGTTTCAGAAAATGATAATAATAATGATAATAATAATAATAATAATAATAATAATAATAATATCATTTTATTATAAATGATCTTCACATTCTTTTTATTTTATATAAAATATTCTTTACATTCTACTATTGTTTCATTACAATTTATTTAAAAAAAACGATAAACGTCGTCCTTTCAAAGCCTAGCCAGGCTCATGGGCCCGGTTTCCCAGTTTCTATGACATATGTGTGTTCTGCTGTGTTAGCAGTGCTATAACATCACTTAAAGTTATCTCTACAGATTATGTTTTGAAATTATAGCCAGCACTGATTTTGTTACAATGTTTTGTATATGAGGTGCTCAATGTAAACAACAATGAGCAGTAATTTGATGGAACTTGCTGAACATTTTACATCAAACAGCAGTAATTTTAACGAACACCTTAAAGTGAAAATTCTCAGAAAATATTCTGACTCTACTACACTTTCACTCCTCAAAATGAATGAGGACAAATACATTTGTGAATTGCTAGCATCATGCAATGGAAGAATGAATAAAATGACAGGTGAAATTCATCACATTTACACAAAACTTTTAGACTACGAATTCTTTTCCTGTTTTGGGGGGTTTTTTCCCCCTGCTTTTTCTTTTCTTTTTTTCTTTTTTCCTTTTCGTCAAACAAAATACTTAGTGGATTTTCATCTGACATTTTATGATCTGAGTTTTTAAATCCTGCTGAGGTCAAGTTGGATGACGTTTTGGAGAGCAAAGACTGGGTGAAGTGGTTAGCACAGAATGACTGTCAAAAGGGAGTGCTCTGCATACTGGGAATGCCTGAGTTGTGATAAAGAGAACAAAACAATTTTCTGTGTCAACAAAATAAAAATAGAATCACTTTTAATGTTGGCAGTCCTTCTAATATCTTTCTTCAGAAAAACAGTGAATTATGTTTATCCAGGAAAGAGAGAACAATGGAAAAAGATTTGATATTTGGATTGTTTAATGGTAGTAATTAAGCAGAATATAGTTAGACGATATATAGAGGACCACAGTGTTTAAAAGTATTGGTGTTCTAGTGTTCTGGTAACTGCTAGATAAACATAATTTTTTTCATGTTACAGATTTTTATAATGGGCAATAAAATATTTGACTGGTACTTAATTTATTTTGTTGCTCGTCAAATACTGATGTCAGTTAAATTAACCTCAGTATTTGGCTGGTGTTTATTTTATCATACTTCAGAACAATGAAAGGTTAACATGCAGTTTGCTGTCATAAAAAGTGAATGTAAATTCTTCTAAAAAAAATGAAAGTAAATTGTGATAGAAACCAGAAGTGATGCCAGTGATGTATCAAATTTTCATAATAGGAACATAAAGAATTCCCTCATTACGTCCACTGACACCAAGAATTTTAGTACATTTTAGTACATTTTAGTAATGATATGTCTCTAAGAAACAGCAGCTGTGGAACACCGTTCAAATGCATCAAACCCAGCAACGATCTCTACTGAGAAGGTGATTCAGTGGCTTGTATGCTGACGCATGATAACCAACACAGTTACATGTGAGAAATGTAATAATCCTGCATGATTAATGAGCTATACTGAAAGAATTGACAGGGATGCGTGGTGTTGTTCCAGTTGATTCACTCAAGATTTGCAACATGTAAAAATACAGAATACAGAAAATTTGTTCTCTCTCTTTAATCATTTGATGCTTAGCCAAAGAACACCTCTTTTTATCCCTTCGCCTTATGGATTGTTGTAAGGCCAGCAGATGACTTTCATCCTCTCTTCTGGTCAACACAGAGAAGTAAATCCTTTTACTCTTTTTCTCTCTCTTTCTTTCACTTGTTCTCCTAGCAATCAACAAAAGATGAACCCAGCTACCTACAGAATGGATAACAGAACAGCAAATAGTATCTGAGTATAACAACAACTCAGAGAAGTGTCTTACATTGTAACAATGGAAATAAATCTCCATTACAACTGTTATTTCTCTTCCTCTCATTATTTGCTACATATAACAGGTACACTTCATGACTCTCAGCTTAAGAACTGCATGCTTTCTCTACAAAATGCAGCATAAAACATTACATACATACATATATACATACACACACACACTCACACACACATATATATATATACATAAATTAAAACAGTAGGGTAAAAAATTGGATATTAATTAATATCAATTTAATACCAGGGAACAAACACATTAAAAGAATCAGGGAGATTCAGAACAATTCGGTCTTAGTAGACACATTACATGTGATCTTCTTCTAGCACATTAACAGTTCACCTAGTGGTCTCCTTTATATATACATATATATATATATATATATATATATATATATATATATATATATATATATATATATATATATATATATATATATATATATATATATATACATATATAGTGGATTTTCATCTGACATTTTATGATCTGAGTTTTTAAATCCTGCTGAGGTCAAGTTGGATGACGTTTTGGAGAGCAAAGACTGGGTGAAGTGGTTGGCACAGAATGACTGTCAAAAGGGAGTGCTCTGCATATTGGGAATGCCTGAGTTGTGATAAAGAGAACAAAACAATTTTCTGTGTCAACAAAATAAAAATAGAATCACTTTTAATGTTGGCAGTCCTTCTAATATATATATACAGATATATATATGTATGTGTGTGTGTGTGTATGCTTGTGTCTCCTTGTCTTGACAACAGGTGATAGTTGTCCAATGTGAGTTACTGTTATACAACCAGTGTCATTGTAACTTCCACTTCCAATATTCTGTGGGAGTATGTCTGACCATGAGAGAAATATTACCTTGCTTGGAAACAGGGGAGGGTTGGTGGTAGGAAGGGCAGCCAACCAGAGAAAAATATGCTTCGGTAAACTCTGTCCAGCGCATGCAAGCAAAGAAAAGTAGACACTAAATTGTTGTTGAAGATGATGACGACGATGATGATGATGATGATGATGATGATGACAGCACTGATCACCTGATAATAATAACACTGTAGATGTAGTGCGTTTCAAGATTTGTCAGGTATGACATATTCCTGGTGACAGACAGATGATAAAATCTACCCAATTGCGTAGGTGATTTGTTACAATGCAAATTATAGTGACTAAGGTGTGAAAATGTAGTGATAGTGAGAGGGGGGGAGAAGATGAAGAGCTGGAGAGAGAGAGAAGGATAGTTAGAGACAGTGGCGGGGAGAGTGAGATCTTTATTTTCTTTTTATGTTCACTTGACAATGATTGTATGCATTTGTTTATTTATTTACCATGAGAAATAATTTCACAACTGGAAACTTCCTTGTGCCAACCAGTAAACTGTGAAATAGGGAGGGCACCTGTTTGTTTCATACAGTGAAACATGTTATGTTCAGTTCATTTTCTTTTTTTTTTTTATATATTGGTTTTCATCAAGTAACAAGATTTACACAGTCTGGACAGTTTGTCCTACAGTGGACAGCCTGTGTGGTTAATGTCATACTCTCTTTTACTTGTTTCAGTCTTTTGACTACGGCCATGCTGGAGCATCGCCTTAAGTCAAGAAAATCGACCCCAGGACTTATTCTTTGTAATCCTGGTACTTATTCTACCAGTCTCTTTTTGCCGAACTGCTAAGCTACGGGGGACGTAAACACACCAGCATCAGCTGTCAAACGATGGTGGGGGGATAAACACAGACACACAAACACACATACATACATATATATATATATATATATATATATATATATATATATATATATATATAAGCAATGTTAATTCTCTAAATGAAGTATTAACAGTAACTGCACGATAAAGTGTAGTATATTGCCACTTAAGTGTGGCTGACCCCTAGGGGTGGATGTTACTGTTGCTTTTAGCCCCAGGAGGACATCTCCTCCAGCTGGCTTATCGACACACGACTGTGTCCTGTTTGCCAAGGGAAGTTATCCCTCTCACCATGATCTGTAGCAGTTACTGTTAATACTTCATTTAGAGAATTAACATTGCTTGTTTTCACCTTTTCGATATCAGTGAAGAATTTCACTGGAAAAGTAGATATAAGATTGCCAGGATTTTGTCTCTCTCACCAAGGTCAGTGGCTATCAAACGCCGACGAAGGGAAATAACCCTGAAATCCGGATCCGTTCGTGCTACAGATCATGGTGAGAGGGATAACTTCCCTTGGCAAATAGGACACAGTCGTGTGTCGATAAGCCAGCTGGAGGAGATGTCCTCCTGGGGCTAAAAGCAACAGTAACATCCACCCCTAGGGGTCAGCCACACTTAAGTGGCAATATACTACACTTTATCGTGCAGTTACTGTTAATACTTCATTTAAAGAATTAACATTGCTTGTTTTCACCTTTTCGATATCAGTGAAGAATTTCACTGGAAAAGTAGATATATGATTGCCAGGATTTTGTCTCTCTCACCAAGGTCAGTGGCTATTGAACACTGACGAAGGGAAATAACCCTGAAATCCGGATTCGTTCGTGCTACAGATCATGGTGAGAGGGATAACTTCCCTTGGCAAACAGGACACAGTTGTGTGTCGATAAGCCTGCTGGAGGAGATGTCCTCCTGGGGCTAAAAGCAACAGTAACATCCACCCCTAGGGGTCAGCCACACTTAAGTGGCAATATACTACACTTTATCGTGCAGTTACTGTTAATACTTCATTTAGAGAATTAACATTGCTTGTTTTCACCTTTTCGATATCAGTGAAGAATTTCACTGGAAAAGTAGATATAAGATTGCCAGGATTTTGTCTCCCTCACCAAGGTCAGTGGCTATCGAACGCCGACGAAGGGAAATAACCCTGAAATCCGGATCCGTTCGTGCTACAGATCATGGTGAGAGGGATAACTTCCCTTGGCAAACAGGACACAGTCGTGTGTCGATAAGCCAGCTTGAGGAGATGTCCTCCTGGGGCTAAAAGCAACAGTAACATCCACCCCTAGGGGTCAGCCACACTTAAGTGGCAATATACTACACTATATATATATATATATATATATATATATATATATATATATATATATATATACATATATACGACGGGCTTCTTTCAGTTTCCGTCTACCAAATCCACTCACAAGGCTTTGGTCGGCCCGAGGCTATAGTAGAAGACACTTGCCGAAGGTGCCACGCAGTGGGACTGAACCCGGAACCATGTGGCTGGTAAGCAAGCTACTTACCACACAGCCACTCCTGCGCTTATAATTCACATTGTTTTGAATTAATTATGCATTACGTAGTAGCTTTGAGATTTCAGTGATATGATTGTTTTATTTTTTGTAATGACATTGTAGGGTAGGTGGGAAAGGCTGGATCTGGTCAGTTTGAACATAAAACAGGAAGAATATTTTGACCAGATGTGGCCAGTTTTAATGCCAAAGGGTTAAAACAAAGATTTTTGTATCAAAAGTCCATGGCAGACTCTGACAGATTGGTGTCAAAAGAGTCAACTTGTTTACATAGGCACAAGAAATTCAGATTTACTGAGAATGTCGAATAAGAAGTTGAGACATCTGAGGCCCTAAAATGGTCATTAGTGAAATGGCATCAAACAGAAAATAAGACTGGATAGCAAAATACATTAAGCTATCCAATTTGCAACAGAAGTGACTATACAAGTTCACATGGGCTGAAACAGCCAAACGGTGTCCAGTTTCATATATGGCTAAATTAAGTGAAAAAGTCAGTCAAGTCTCAAGTCTCTCTTTGTGTTTATTTATTACATGCCACTTCACTTAACTCATTAACAACAGGATTTACATGTAGAATACTTGTATGCTAAAGTGACACAGGCTGAATAAATGAACAATATATATATATATAATAATATATAAGGTTATATAAGAATTAAGGTAGCAGAGCACATAACTGACATAGAAGATTAGTAGTAAGTATATATATATATATATATATATATATATAATTAAATTAAATAATAGGGTAAAAAATTGGATATTAATTAATATCCATTTAATACCAGAAAACTAGCACATTAAAAGAATCAGGGAGATTCAGAAAAAATATCTGAGATCTCAAGGATTATTGTATATTTTATATAAAAATGTATAACAGTATATATAAAGGAGCCCACTAGGTGGACTGCTAATGTGCTAGAAGAAGATCACATGGCACGTGTCTTATTCGGTCTTAGTAGACACATGACATGTGATCTTCTAGCACATTAGCAGTCTACCTAGTGGCCTCCTTTATATATACTCTTATATATTTTTATATAAACATATATATATATATATATATATATATATATATATACACACACACACACACACACATATATATATATACATACATATATATATATATATATACGCACATACACACACATGTATACATACATATGTGCACACACATACATGCATACATAAATATATGTATGTATGTAAGTTTATTGACAATCTTAGAAGGGCTGAGTGGGCTGGTATTTTACAGAAAATAAAGTAAATCTCGAACAGTGAATAGCTATGGAAACACCCTAGAAAACTGGGTAAATACTCCTGCAAGAAAGAAAAGAGGTGCCAGCAGACATGTACAGAGAAAAGAACCCTGAACCTTTCAGATACCCCTCTGTAGCTGCTAGTTGGCAACTTTTTTACAATCATTTCCTATATATATACATATATTTATTTATATATATATGTGTATGTGTATGTATGTGTGTCTCGTGGGCATCGGTACCATTTTCCTCTTTCTCCGTTCTTCCATTCTCCGAACTTTCCATCTTTCCGACAAAGGGCTACGCCCGAAACGTCATACACTCTCTCTTTCCTTTCCTGAGCGTCCAATAATACTATCCATATCACGTCCTCACTTTGTTGTTTTTTTGTTTTTTTGTTATTGTTTTTTTGAACTATATATATATATATACACACACACACACACACACACATATATATATATATATATATATGTATATTTATATACACACACTCATACATACACATACACACACACACACATGAAACAGTGATTAAACGGTTTGTTTCAATGGTGACTATAGAGTTGTTTAGTCAAGTGAAGTATTTGGTCACTGAGTTGGCACATAAGTGACTATTACCACAAACAGAAGCTCTAACAGGACACAAAGTGTGTGTGTGTGTGTGTGTGTGAGAGAGAGAGAGAGAGAGAGAGAGAAGCTTAGACATTCGAATTACAAATACAATCAAACAGTCTCTGAATTAGTCTCTTGCTGCTCTGAGTTTTACCTGGGTGTGAGCAGGATATTCAGGCAAGATAATGACTGGAAATTACGTATTTATATATAGTTTTTTGTCATAGGTTGTAGCAATAGAGAGGAAACATAACAAAGGGGAAGTTAACACTAAACATATACACACACACGCACACAGAGGGTGTGGACAGTATTCGTTGGCATGAAAACAGTGTTTTTATCTTTTGAGATATATTTGTCAAACTTGGGTCAGTTTGTTTTCATGACATATTCTGTCAATGTCACTCAATGAACCGGCCTTTGGCTTCAATGACAACCTGTAAGCAATTTCAGAACCAGCCACAGGCCTTCATCACTATATCCCATTTTAGGTCCCAGAAGGCCTTGGTAATCCTGGCCCTCAGCTCATCATTCATGCTGCAGCTGTATTTGTTGGTCTCTCATTCGACCACATCCCGTCCAAAGAAGTCGAGAGGCTGCAGTCAGGTGAGTTGGAAGCCCAAAGGTCAGGTAGTGTGTGATCAAAGGAATTCTTTGAAAACCAGGCTTGGTTATTCTGGCTGGTGTGGCAGGGCACACTGTCTTGCTGCCACATATACAGCCTCCCTGCAACTACCCAGACAACTGAGGGCTTCACCACCTTGCTCAGAACATTGATGCAACCATTGGTGTTCAACCTGCAGCTCTTGGGGAAGAATTGGGGTGGCATGACATTACCTTCATTGCTGACTGTACCAATGACCATGACTGTTGTTGGAAATTTCTTCTGATGATTCTGGGTGAGCCTTAGATGAGACAGTGAGCCTTAGATGAGACAGTGAGCCACCTGTCATTCTGTGAGTTAATCTTTTGGTCCTGGGAGAGATTTTTTCATCGGAGATGAACCATGGCAAGTCTGGCTCCAGCATGCGTTTTACACTCCGAGAGTGTAATGGGTGCTTTTTACGTGCCACCAGCACTTCTGGGGAAGTGTTTCTTAATTAACAACAGGAAGCCCCTAGCTACATTGGTGGAAACTTCTAGGATAAAAGGTTGGGGTTAAACTATATAATTTTTCTTTTTCTAATTTTTTGGGGTTGAGGAAAGGGTGTTTGGGGGTTGTCCACATATGTGAGCTTCTCATCAAAATCACTCCTAGTCAAAACATCGTTGTAGTAAGGTGGGGTGGGGCTCTGGTAAAAATCTCTGTATTGGCCAAGAGATTAGATAGTCGTTTACTAATGCCTGAAACCAGGTCTCTAATTACAATGGGGGATGGTTTGAGCTCTTGTGGATGCATACTGTTTCCTCGTTAAGCTTCCTGTACAGGTGATACTTGCCCATATTCAGGTCTAAGATTATGCCCAAGAAATCAACCATAGTGAGGTTGGTGGTAACCGTTATGGACAGGCCAAACTCCTTAACTATTTTTATCAAGTCCTTCCTGAACCTGTTCATGGTGTGGCTGTTCATATGGCTTGAGTATATATATATATATATATATATATATATATATATATACATATTTGCTTTGCAAGATTTTTGATGTGAAATCGTGTGTTGAAACAGATGTTGTTGTACTTGGGGATGGTCATATTGCCAGTTTAGCCAATAAAAACACACGCACTGTATATTTGGTGTTAATTTGCTTCAGCTTTATATTACATTAATCTTAATCTTATTTCGGCCAGAGTTCTTTCGTCACACTTCTGTGACCTCATCAGTGGTCCTTTGTTTCCTTCTTTCTTATGTGTGTCTCACCTTGCTAACTATCAGCCATTTTGTATTTTGTATTCCTATTGTATGTGTCTACGCATGCGTGTCTTTCAATGTGTCTGTGTCTTTTGTAAGTGCATGTGTGTATGGGGAGTGTCTATATCACCTATATTCTCTGTTAATACGTGTTCGTTTGTATTTGTTTTTATTTATTTATTTGTTCATGTGTGTGTGTGTGTGTTTTTTTTTGTGTTTAATTAAATTTTGTTAACGTATGTAGTATTTAATTCCATTTGTTTATCTATGTATTGTATTATACTTTGTTCATATTATTATTGGTTTATGGGTAACATGTTGTCACATGCTGTGGTTTGTGGTTTGTTAGTGGTGTGTGTTAGTGTTCCATTCTAGTTTCCTATTCAGGCTAGGTTTCTCTTCTATTATGTGTCTAGCTTCAGTAATTTGTCTAAGTATTAACAGAGAATATAGGTGATACAGACACACAGAAGTGTGACGAAAGAACTCTGGCCGAAATAAGATTAAGATTAATGTAATATAAAGCTGAAGCAAATTAACACCAAATATACAGTGCGTGTGTTTTTATTGGCTAAACTGGCAATATGACCATCCCCAAGTACAACAATATATATATATATATATATATATATATATAGTAAAAATATATATATATTAAAAATAGATACTGTTACTATAAGATGAAATCTAGCTCATGCTGAGCACTTCAATTCTAGCCCGTCTTTATGTATTGTTATATTAACAATACATAATTATACAAAAATTACAGCTTATATATATATATATATATATATATCTTTGGATAAATATAATTCTGGATTTTTATTCACATACATACATTCACATACAATGCAGTTGGTATTTAGGCAATGTGTTACATATCTCAGGGCCACAATAATTACAGGCATGAACCTGAACTTGTAATCTGGATAGAGTAACTGCAGATTTCCCAATACTTCATGCGGTTGGTAAGCAAGCTACTTACCACACAGCCATGTATGTATGTATGTATGTATGTATGTATGTATGTATGTATGTATGTATGTATGTATGTGCGTGTGTGTATGTGTATGTATGCATGTATATTTGTATCTGTGTGTATTATGAATTGAGTGGAAGCGCAATGGCCCAGTGGTTAGGGCAGCGAACTCGCGGTCATAGGATCACAGTTTTGATTCCCAGATTGGGCGTTGTGAGTGTTTATTGAGCAAAAACACCTCAAGCTCCACGAGGCTCGAGCAGGGGACAGTGGCGAACCCTGCTGTACTCTTTCACCACAACTTTCTCTCACTCTTACTTCCTGTTTCTGTTGTACCTGTAATTCAAAGGGTCAGCCTTGTCACACTGTGTCACGCTGAATATCCACGAGAACTACATTAAGGGTACACGTGTCTGTGGAGTGCTCAGCCACTTGCACGTTAATTTCACGAGCAGGCTGTTCCGTTGATCGGATCAACTTGGAACCCTCGACGTCGTAAGCGACAGAGTGCCAACAACATATTATGAATTGTGTGTGTGTGTGTATGTGTATGTGTGTGTGTTTAAAAAGCCATACAGTACAAATTTGTATGAATTTATTTCATTCACTATCCATTATAAATAGTCAGTGTAACTGATATTTTATCAAAAACAAAAAACAAAAAAAAAATGGTTGTTTGCCATACATAGTTGGAAATTACTGGATGTTAAACATTCTTTAAACTTGATTCTATCATTTCAGGTTGTCACATCAGCAACATATCTTTTTCATTTGGCAAAATTTCATGAGAAGAAAATCCTATACAGGTTTGCCATGCAAATATGGCGTTGCTAACTTGAGACTTACATTCTGATGGAGAAGAAGAATCTCAACATCTCATCAAAATCCCCTTCCAATTATCCAGATGTAGACTGGCAGAAGTAATTTTGTTTACCATTTATTTTTAATTTATATTTCCTGTCATGGTATACACAGCACATTAAAATCAATGAGTGGTAAAATCCAGCTACTCACTGTGAAAGCCATCTTGTATAGTAAAAGTTCAAAGAACAGTTTTTGATCTGAATTTTAATCAACATGTAATTGAACATGGGAGCTTTTTATATTCATGTTATCTGGTTGCTTTAACAGATATATAATTTTTATTTCCTTATTTCCCATTAGTGCTGTAATTTAAATGGTTTTTGTCTAAGAAAAGAATTAAAATCTAACCTGGAAATTCTGGTATGAAAAACATTTAAGGCAACATAAAAATGCTCGTCATTTTCATGTTTTATTCCAAAATTCTGATTGTAAGCATCTGGAATGAGACCAGGTTCGATATATTTCATTATAATAAATTCGTTTCGGTGTGACACTTCATGTCACAAAATCTCCATAGAGAAGCATCAATATTCATAAAATTGCTAGATAAAACTAATGAGAAAACGGCAAAAATATTTGCTTCACTAACAAAACCTCCTCCTCCACTTCTTCTTCCTCCTCCTCTTCCTCTTCCTCCCCCCCCCCATTACACCGCACAATGCTTTGTTGACAATCCATAGCAGTAATTGTTTTCACCTCAATAGACGTCAGTGATTGGTTGAAATTACCGAAATACGACAATATTTTACATGAAATAACTTCGAATACAAAATTTTTTATCTATTCTATAACACAAAATATACAAGTATACGAAGTATGAAAGTGTTTCGGTACCAAAAACACACTAAATAAAACATAAATATAAAGTGGCACCCGCCAAATCAGAAAGATCCTTTTTTTTTTTTTTTTTGGTCATGATAGATACAGCATAGCAGTCTTGCAAAGGACAGCTGCATACAGCAAAGCTGACCTCATGTTACAAAATCTAAAGTTCTGCAGTATTTGACCTGCATTTTTATCAACATGTGATTGTGTATTTGAGCTTTTTATAGCCAGCCTTGATATCCAGTTGCTTTAGTAAAGATACAATGTTTATTTCCATTAACACAGCATATAAAAGCTCTTGTATCTGTTTTCTTTTAGAAAAAAGAAAAAAAAAAAATTCAAGTCTTTCACATTCAGGACAGCAAAAAAGAAAAGCTCATCATTTTTAGCTTTTATATTAAAATCTGCTTCAAAGCAAGCTGAAATGAAACCTCGGTTGGCATATTTCACAATAACTTGATTAAATTGATTCCATGTGACACTCTAAATTCCATTCCCCAATTTGCAATAATATTGATATTCATAAAATTACGAGGTGTACCAAGGAGAGAAAATTGATTTAATGTAACTCTCCAAAACCTTATATTTCCACATGAGAGAGTGTCAATATTCATAAAATGCCTAGATATACCAAGGAGAAATAGGAAAAAAGTTTATTTGATCAACAAAATTTATACGGTGAAAAACGAAAAGAAAAATACACTGTTGGTGTGCTTGCTGCATTTTATAAATTTTTACCATGATGTATTTACTGCAACTATATTTTTGATTGTTTTCCATGATTCCTCATCAGACTGACCAATGTTTGTATGTTTTTAATGGTTTAGAAGTAAATGAATTTATAGAACCATGGCATGGCTGTGTGTCTAGAAGTGAATGAATTTATAGAACCATGGCATGGCTGTGTGTTTAAAAAGTTACAAATATATGGTAAAAAGTACTCAGTGTCATGTAAGAAAGATTGTGTGGTGCCATGTTAAAAGTACCCAGCACACACTGGAAAGTGGCTGATGTTAGGAGGGGCAACCAGCTGTAGAAATCAAGTCAAATCAAACTGGAACCATAGTGTAGCTCTCCAGCGTGTCAGCTCCAATCAAACTGTCCAGCATGGAAAATAAATGTTAAAGGATGATGATGTATATATTAATTGCTGATAGGTATGAGTTTAATATGTAAATTGGTTACACAACTAAATTTCCTGGCTATTTAAGCAATGTGTTTGTGCATGAGTAATGGGTTGAATGTGGCACTGAAAAAGGAGTAAAAAAAAAAACCTGAAATATGCATGTACACCCATTATCTATTTTTCTATCTTCAGTCACATTGTTTAGATAGATGTACTCAGATATGAAAGATCGTAACTTTCAGCGCTGGCTCTAATTTCAATGGAAAATCTGTAGAGATAACATTAAAAAATCGTAAATATGTATATACACACATTTTTCCAGTTTTCTGCTTTAATATATATATATCAAATCGCTGATCGTTAGCAAGGAGGGACACAAATATAAGAAAGAAGAAAGCAAAGGACCACTGATGAGGTCACAGAAGTGTGACGAAAGAACTCTGGCAGAAATAGGATTAATGTAATGTAATGTATTATAAAGCTGAAGCAAATTAACACCAAATATACAGTGCGTGTGTTTTTATTGGCTAAACTGGCAACATGACCATCCCCAAATACAACAATATATATATGTATATATATATATATATATATATATATATATATATTTTGGTGGACATTGGAATTAGACACAGGGAAAATGGCTAACTTTTTTATTTTTTAATTTTGGCGATTTTCGTTTTTGATAATGTGTTCTATATGTCACAGTCATGTGAGTCCCCCTAAAAAAAATTTTGGACCCCCTCCCCCCCACACGGGGGGGTGATTTTTTTTTTTGGCGATTTTCATTTTCAAAACGGGGGCACCAGTATTTTCTTAACGAAACACTTTGAAACTTGGGACTCTGGTAGAATGTGTCATATAAAACATCTTTTTCTCTTAGTCTTCTTAAGAAAAATTATTATATTGCAATTTATTTCATGTTAAAGTTGTCGTATTTCTGTAATTTCAACCAATGACTGACGTCCATTCAGCCGAATGCAGTAAGTGCTGACTACATAAACAAACGATTCTCAAAGATTCTGGCGGTAATAAAATTATTATTTCCTTGTCAAAAAATGGCTGAAGCATATTGGCAGTAGCTAATAAACCTTTCTATTATAGGCACAAGGCCTGGTTTTTGAGGGAAGGAGCAAGTCAATTAGGGTTAGGGTTAGGGTTAGGGAAAACGAACACACGTGTGTTGCCTCTCTGCAAAATGTGAGAAGTAATGGAGATTAAATACGCTTTACACCGCTTAAACTGCCAAAGGAGTAACTGTAAACAGCTTAATACTTGTCAGTGATTGGTTGAAATTATCGAAATAAGACCAATTTTTTACATGAAATTAATTTGAATACAAAAATTTTTTTCTGTTCTATAACACAAAATAGATAAGTATACGAAGTTTGAAAGTCTTTCGGTACCAAAAACACTACATAAAACATAAATGAAAACTGGTGCCCCCGTTTTGAACTAGATCCCATTTTTGACATCGTGTTCTACATGTCACGCTTTTTACCAGAGAACATATATTCGAAAACGAACAATACAAAATAAAAAAAAAATAGAAAGTCTGTAACAAAATTCGAAAGCAATTCCGATTCTGAAAAAAAATTGTTTGAAAAATTTCAATTCCCCCCCCACCACCACCAAGCAGGCTATTTACATGCTAGAAATAACAGCCAAATCTGGTTAGGGTTAGGGTCAGGGTTAGGGTCAGGATTAGGGTTAGGGTTAGGGTTAGGGTTAGGGTTAGGGTTAGGGTTAGGGTTAGGGTTAGGTTAGGTTAGGGTTAGGGTTAGGTTAGGGTTAGGTTTACTCTAACCCTAACTCAAAACCTAACCCCAACCCTAACCCTAACCCCGTTTGCCAAAGCGCATTTTTTCCTTCATATTTATTTCATATAAGGTGCACTTCAACTACTACACTATTTTTTTTTCACTTTTTCCACCGGGTGCGGATCTATATAAAAACCGGGGGGGGGGGGGAATCGAAATTTTGAATTTGAGATTTTTGTAAATTTTTCTTTCAGAATCGGAAACTCCATAGCCTAAAACGTGGGATTCCGTAAAAAAATAAATAAATAAGGGGGGGGGGGTTCAGATTACATATAGTCCATCTGGACCAATGCAAGATTTGGATTGTCCGCGTTTAGCTGTTATTTCTAGCATATCAAGTTTCGTGGTGGGGACTCCACATGTGATCCTTTTACTGTTTCAATATAAATGTAAGCCGTTCATTTTCACATCTAAGTTGCGAGAAGGCTATTCGTACGACCTGGACATGTAGAACACAATGTCAAAAATGAAAATTGCCAAAAAACAAAACAAAAAAATCACCCCCCCCCCCCGTGTGTGGGGGGGGGGGGTCCAAAAAATTTTTTAAGGGGGAATCGCATGACCGTGACATATAGAACACATTATCGAAAACGAAAATCGCCAAAATTAAAAAATAAAAAAGTTACAGCCATTTTCCCTCAGTGTCTAATGCCAATGTCCACCTATATATATATATTTTTTTTTGCTCTAGTTTCAGCTGAAAGCTGCGGCCGTGCTGATGCACCGCCGTTATATATATAATTTTTTATAAATAATAGAAGCTGAAGTGCCAGACAGATGTTTGGAGAATTCATCCTACACATAAAATTTTGGCAGCTGAATTCACGACATGGGTATTAAGGACTTATGTGAAACTAAGACGCGAACCGAAGAATTATTAGACGAAATTTCAATCGAAAATAACATGGTAGTTACGAACGATAACTCTTGTAAGCAAAGTTTGCCGGATGTGACAAACTGCGCATGCTCGTTAATAGAACGAAGCTGTACATTTCATATAGGTTCAGGCAGGTACTATCACCTTATAATAGTAGTTGCTGTATTAATGTATATTTTTTATTTTATTAACTAGTAAATAGTGTTGGTACGTTTTAGTAACTTAAAAAGTGATTTCTTTTTCTCTTCCTTTTTCTTCATCTAAACTTTTAGTAGGTGATATAAGAATAATTTATATATAAGTCTTCAGTGTTTTTTTTTTTTTAGATTATAGGATTAGTTACAGGGGAGTTGTGAGTCAATAGTGTGTAACTTGTGTGAGAAAAAAGATCAGCCCAACGTCTAAAATTACATAGATGTATGTAGATATTACACACAAACAGGCATAAAGGCTTGAAATTCTCGCGCAATCACGGACAGGGACGCTTAAACACTTGCTTCAACACTGCCGCAGACGCTTAAACACTTCAAAGGTTTTGACAGGAACGCTTAAACACTTGCATATGCATACACATGCTTACACAGACGCTTAAACGCATACACACACAGAGAAACGTTTAGACACTCATACACACAAAGAAACGTTTAGACACTCATACACACACAAACACTTAAAAAACACACACGTTTAAACACATACACACACACACACTACATGCTTACCAAATTTATATAATGTGTATATGTAGCACATTTCTGTATCTCTATGCACAAATATAGTAGCTATAGCGGCTGAAATTATTCCAAAATGGATTATTTTCGATAAGACTTAATGACATTTGTCAGCTGATGAAAGCTGCCAGAAACTGTGAACTAGGACATTCACTTTCCCTGTCTTCCTAACCGAGATGTTGGATCAAACTGGAAGTCTATGGAACAGCTCTATGTTTAAGCTTTTCACTTTCATTCTGTTGCTGCAGCAGTTTCTCTGCTGGCATGACTGTTTTGTGTTTAGTTCAGCATCGTCATCTACAGGTGAGTAACACCCATTACATATAAACCACATCATACTACACTTTCCCTTGTAATAATCGTACTTATATATATATATATATATATGTATGTATGTATGTATATGTATGTCATAACAAACCTTTCTTTTACAATGTCTTTCTTCTTTCAGTAAATATTCTTTGACTCATTTAATTTCCGATCAAGGATTTACCCAACACTTCCACATGCAATATAACTGGCACGCTCATGTATTTTGTTTTTTAATGTAATTTATAATCAAAGCTGATTTAAACGAATTAAATATCCTCCGTTTTTCAATCATGCACCATGACCCTGAAGGGATAAAAAGAAAAAGAACCCCTTCTAATTTTGAAAGAATTTAAACCCCCTCATAACAAAATGGAGATGGTTGTTCCTATATCAGTTTCCATTGTTAACAATAACATGTTATGCTATATGTTATAAACAGTTTATATATATATATATATATATATATATATATATATCTAGAGAGAGAGAGATATGTATATATGTCTGTGTATTTTCTCTTTCTCTAAACCATGTTAAACACGTTCTAATGTGTCCTATATGTATCGTTATGCGTGATATACAATATATATTTCTGTGTGTGTGTATATATTTGTGTATTATGTGTGTGAGTGTATATATGTATAAAAGCTGAATTTTTCATGATTCATTTAAGCATCTAATTCTTGGTTTCACGACACCGATTGGTCAAACTTTTCGGTTACAAGAATATATATATATATATATATATATATATATATACACACACACACACACACACACCATCTTCTGAGTACTTCCCTTTGGTTGTATTTTGTAAACAAAAAAATTAAATTTTCAATCTTTCTCTTTTTCTTTTGTTATCACATACATACACTCATATATATCACTCACTCATATATATATATATATATATATATATATTGAGAGAGAGAGATTGAACATTATTTAGACACACGTGTTTGTGTGTGTGTGTGTATATATATATATAGTGAGAGAGAGAGAGAGAGATTGAACATTATTTACACACATATATATGTATATATATTCTTTACCGAAACAATAGATCTGAAAACTATAACGATTCATTTTATCTTTATCTGTGCAATTTCTATTGAGTGCTCTTTGGATTTTCGGTATCCTTAATCTTTGATGCAATAGTTTTCCCACCTCCTGTATATATATATATATATATATATATATATATATATATATATATGTATATATGTATGTACCAATATATTTTTTGGGCATAACTCTCAAAGTCTGGGGGGTAAAACCCTGTAGTTATGCCATATTTTGTTACATAATCACATTTAAACGTGTTTGTTGCCAGTCTAACATGGTTGATGTATTATAAGGTGTTTTAACATGCTCTGGCAACTATGGTGATGATTGATTGCGAAAATATCTCCATTTTGTGTGATGTTATGATTGCAAAAGTGCATTTTTTCCCTCACTCCGGTGAAGGTGTATGCAGCGGGGGAAATAGTGAGTGAGGTATTAAAAATACATTGCAGTGACTAGTTTATACGGGTGTGTTTGTGTGTACAAGCTTCAAGAGACTTGGTGGTCCAATAAATTGTATTTATTAGTATAGAAATAAAATTACTCAAATTATTCAAGTTGCTATGATGTAAGGACGTTCCCGACTATATATATATACACAACTATCTATCTATATATATATATATAGCACACACGCACTTATTTGTTTCGTATAACGTGACTAAATTAGGATATATATGTATGTATGTGCATGCTTACAAGCTATATATATAATACATGTCATAACACAACGCATTTACATGTGTATGTGAGCATACATATGTACATACATATATATATAAACATCATACATATATATACATAGATATATATAACAAGAAAAGTATGTCTTACTAAAAAACACAACAATAAAGATATGATACCCTGTTAGTTGAAGTTTAATAAAGCGAAAAGAATCCACCTTCTACCCTTCCAAAAACATGTTTTGCTCTTAGATATTCCTTCCTTCTGTGAATCGAAAGAATTTATTTAAAGGTTGGTTGATCTTTTGAGAACTAAATTCAATAGTTTAACAACCCCGGTCTGATTATATCTACTTATCTGTCTGTCTGTCTGTAAGTTTCTGGAAAGGTTCCACTACAGAACATAAAGGTGATTTTGTACGACCTGTTTTGTAATAATGTCTAATTTAAATATAAACCTGAACGTAGCTAACAGACAAAAACCTTTGTTCATTTGCATTGTGCTGCAACTGATAAGTTTTGTAAAAAAAATGATAAATTTGGTTGAGATAATTGTGGAATTAAAACTTTTACAGTTCATTTAGTCATTATTTGCAATATCTAGTGCACCTTCGACTGATAATACACACACCTACACACGATCAAACAGGCTTAAATTTTATGATCTGCATTTTCAAATCGTTGTTTTGACATCTAAGAAATAAATGATGTAAGTTTTGGTGTATCTAATTGTTTCCATGGTTTACTTTCGTGGCTAACAACAGCACTTCGCTCATTGAAGTTCGGCGAGTCAATAAAAGATCAAAACTCGGACTGATAGCGTTATAATTAACCACACGCTATATAAATTGTTTTACTATAAAGTCAATATTTCCGAATAATAATATATAATAACTTCAGTAGTAAAAGTAGTGAATGCAAGTATGTGTGTGTATATATATATATATATATATATATATATATATATGATCTATACTCGTAAAGTCGCATTATTTTATACTTGATTTAGCTGAAATAACCGGGGTGCGACTTATACGCAAGCTAATATGCTAAATGTCACGAAATGTAATGAGTTACATATCGTTTTTGCCTTTCTTCCTCTGTGTTTTTTAAAAAAATATTTTATTGTTCTCACTACAACTCTATTTTACCAAGCTTTCCTTTTTTTTCTCTGTTTGTGTGTGTATATCTATCTATCTATATTGTTCAAGGTTTTATTCTCTTTCCCCTACTACCGCTCAGCTCCATCTCTTTCACTCCCACCTATTTCTACCTTCTTTTTACATATATATCTTTTCATCCCCCTCTCGTTTTCCTCTTCCTCCTCCATCTCTCCTCATCCGTATCTCCTTCCATTCTCGCTTCTCCATCCTTCCTGTAATTAATATTAAGAAAATGTCCCAATTATCTGAAGAGATCTATAAGAAGTTTTCATTGACCAAATTGTAGCACATCCGGATCGAGCTTACTCGGAAGCAGGCGGTTGCTTAGTCTGCTAGAAATAACAAGCAACTCTCCTTCCTATCACACACCCTACCGTTTTAAACGATGGAATGACACTAAATAATAATAAAGGTAGCTGGAATACCTTTGATTGCAGCTCTGCGCAATCAGAGTCGACCTGGGGTTAAACAGTAACATCATGGGTAAACAGTAACAAAACAACACCAAGATTTTTCTTTTCACTACGAAGTATCTGTTGTTGGTTAGCCCTGATCGAGGAGACCCAGATTCAATACGTTCCAATGCGTTCCAGCTTTGACCATCCTGTCAGTTTTTTTTTTCAAACTCATCATTACATTATTCAATATGTCTATTTCGTAAAGGCAGTAGAATGTAATCTGGGAGAGATTTAGCTACTGTTTCAAGCATGTTGAATGAGGGGTTTCCTCGTTGGTTCGTGCATACACATACAGGAGTAGAGCTTATAATTAAGTATTCCAGCCGACATAATCACATTTATATTTATTTATGGTTTATCGAAGACTTCCCCGTCCAATGTGTCCCTCTAATAGAATAAGTGATGTCTTTACAAACGACATGTTAAAACACGTTTCATCAAATTATGCCTGACACCTCTCATTTGCTCTGTTTTGGCTTGCCTGCAGTTAAAGGATGTGATTATGATGGCACTACTTTTATGCTGGCAGTTGTTTTAGTATATGTATATTTTTCAATCGCTAATCATTAATTAAGTTCAATGACTTATACTGCTGTGAGTCCGACGAACGGGAACGTGAAACTCTGAGTAACTTGTGTGATAATTTTGCACCTTATATATATATATATATATATATATATATATATATATATATATATACACATACATTATATAATATATAAATATATACATATATGTACATACCTACACACACACACACATATATATATACACACATACATATATATATACACATACATTATATAATATATAAATATATACATATATATGTACATACCTACATATATATATATATATATATATATATATATATATAGGTACATGACAAAAAAAACGTAGACAAAATGAGAAACGAGACATGCAACATAGAGAACATCCCCTTCATCAGTTAGTTGTCCCCTGTTTCATCTACACCGCGTAGTGGGGTAGGCTGGTTTATGGGGTCACCCTGGGTTTTTCGCTCGTAAGGGGTTTAACCTTACAGCGTATCTTCAGATCCCAAGCACTGCTGGCCTGAGACATCTGTGTATATATATATATATATATATATATATATATATATATATATATATATATATGTGTGTGTGTGTGTGTGTGTGCATACACATACATACACACACAGTTGTTCGTTG
This sequence comes from Octopus bimaculoides, assembly GCF_046866305.1. Classification (NCBI taxonomy): domain Eukaryota; kingdom Metazoa; phylum Mollusca; class Cephalopoda; order Octopoda; family Octopodidae; genus Octopus; species Octopus bimaculoides. The sequence goes on along the minus strand of NC_142945.1, from coordinate 11,145,566 downwards.
ATGATATATATTTTCGCAGCTACCAGTACAGTACCATCATCATACCACTTCCTTTAGCTGCAGTCAGATCTTCGTTACTTCTGTTGGAATTTGAAGAAAACTGCGCAAACGTGTCGTTTTAAAGACAGTTTTTTTTCTTTCTAATACCTTCTCCATATTTCATCATAAGAAAACAAAATAGGTGCTTTCAGCTTTCTATCGTAATAATTATGCCTCTCTTATCAACCACTCTCCTTATACGAGCTCTTACTGCGGTTAATTGAAACCCCTTCCAAGTAGTTTCAAAAGGCTAAGATGCTGATAACGACAGACTGCCTTTAAACGATTATTCAGAGAGGTTTAAAGTACTAGGATTAAAAAGCCAAGAAGAAAGATGACTAGGAGGGAAGGAATCAACAAATACTGTTGCCTCCAGTGTGGGACAAGCGAATTAAAAGTAACTCGGTCTTTGTCGACATTACCATATTTATAAAAAAATAATCATCGTTCACGTTGGCACATGGCCATAAACTTGCAGAGGAGGAGTATTATTGATTTTTTTTAAAAATCGATATTCAGTACGGTTAGAGTACTTATTTTATCGACTCCAACAAGGTTTGAACCCAGAAATCTCTAACTAAACGGGACGAAAATATTGTCACGCACTATTTAATATCCGATCCTTTTTTCGGTTTTCGCTGCAATAGTTTTTATTGGACGGTGAACGAGAGAAATAAAAAGTGTGCGAGCACTGAGTTGTTCCATTTTTTGTTCTCTTACATATGCTGTTTGATCAAGCAGAACAATGGTCTATGACATTCCACCAGCCCGATTAACTATCAGGTTTCAGCTTTTTTTTTTTAATTATTTCTTATGGGTCGGATGTGGTAGTGTGTTACATAAGTTAACATATCGTTTGTTTTTTTTTGGAAAAAAAAAAACGGTAGTGTATGAGTGAGGTAGATTAGGCTGCTCTTTCTAGCAATTCCGCTTTTTTCATTGGATTGTCTGTCTCGTGTATCTCTTTTGCTTTGTAAATTGTTTGGCAGATAAACATCATGACATTCACCATTTCTCATTATGAGCTGGTTTGTGTTTCGACTGGCTGGGTTACCCGGAAGTAATACTGGATCTCGTTCCATTTATCGCGCTTTATGATTGATTCTTGTTTCTCGAAACCATGCTTATTGCTTGAATTACAATTTCTTAAGCACTTGGTTTTTTTTTTCCCCAACAAGTGTGAGCGGAATGCATGCAAATAATTCATGCAAAAGAATTTTCTGGTATTCCTTCAAGAAAGAAAAATAAAAAAAATATAAGGATATTATTTGATTCTTTCACCTGTACGATTTTCACTAAAAAAAAACAACAACAAAAAAACCCCCTCGGATTTTTTGCGTGGAATCAAATACCCTGACCTAATATGCTGCAAACTTTGATGTGTTTTAAATCTTCCAGCCCTCGTTATATGTACTACCAGGTTTTTTTTTTTTATTGATTACCAAGGGTTGCAGTGCAGTAAGTCTTTCCAGACTGGTGAAATCAATGGTTGATGTTCTCTTTCAGAGACGTCCTACCTGGTTGCTCGACCTGCTAGAAATAGCAGCCAAATTGCGTTCAAATCAAACCAATACCATCTTAAATGAAGCAGAATATAACGGATAACATAATCACTGATACATAAATTGATGAGATGGTCACAGCTGGAATGCATTTGATCACAAGTCTGATTGGTGGAGGTGCGTGGCTTAGTGGTTAAGGTGTTGGACTCGTGATCGTAAGAATGGGATTTCGATTACTGGACTGGGCGATGCTTTGTGTTCTCGAGCCAAACTCTTGATTTTGCATTGCTCCAGTTCATTCAGCTGGCAAAAGTGAGTTATCCTGCGACGGATCTGCATCCCATCCAGATGGGGAATATATACGCCATGGAAACCGTGAAACCGCCCTAAGACTCAGGAAGGAACTTTACCGCTACCGTTTGATTGAGGTTGATCTGTGGTCAAACCACAGAAGTATGTGCAGGATACTATCAAAGACTTAGATCTGGGGAAGAATAATTGTGTGCAGGTTCTGAATCAGTGATGTTGAGAAAAGAGGATAACATGTTGGATTTAGTATGCAGGAAAGTTTTGTTGGTGTAGGGGTAGCTGAGGCACTCTATGGGTAGTGGTTGGTGAGTGGCTTTTTGCAAATCACCAGAATGCACAGCAAGCTCATGTACACACACACACACACATATATGTTGAGGCGGCGAGCTGGCAGAAACGTTGGCATGCCAGGTGAAATGCTTAGCGGTATTTCGTCTGCCGCTATGTTCTGAGTTCAAATTCCGCCAAGATCGACTTTGCCTTTCATCCTTTCAGGGTCGATTAAATAAGTACTTACACACTGTAGTCGATATAATCGACTTAATCCGTTTGTCTGTCCTTGTTTGTCCTCTCTGTGTGTAGCCCCTTGTGGGTAGTAAAGAAATAACACATGCGTTAATATATGCATATATATGTATGTTTATATCTGTGTGTGTACCTGTGATTTTACATGGTTTCGTAAAAATCAAGACATAACAACTTGTTGGATGTCAGAAATGGCTAGGTATCATAACATAGGGCTCACATTGAAATAAACAACATTGAATACATCAAATATTGGGGTACCATAGATATGCAAGCGCCAAATGCAATTTAAACCATAAATTTAAACCTTGGTATGGCGTAGGTATAAAAAGTAAACACAAGTGACAACTACAATTTACGACAGCTGTTTCAGTAGGATTTTATTTATTTAATGCAGTCATAAAAGATTACATCATATGTAATCCCCCAACGTCAGATAAAATTTTAAACATTCACCTGGACTAAGTCCGCATTCATTGGATTAGTGACTCATTTAAGTTCGACATTTAATATGTAGGAAATTAGGTTTGGCATAAAACAGGAACAGAGGAATCAAATAACATACAATCAAAGTTTACTTCAATTAGTTTATGGCGCAGGAGTGGCTGTGTGGTAAGTAGCTTGCTTACCAACCACATGGTTCCGGGTTCAGTCCCACTGCCTGGCATCTTGGGCAAGTGTATAACAATCATCATCATCATCATTATCGTTTAACGTCCGCTTTCCATGCTAGCATGGGTTGGATGATTTGACTGAGGACTGGTGAAACCGGATGGCAACACCAGGCTCCAATCTAATTTGGCAGAGTTTCTACAGCTGGATGCCCTTCCTAACGCCAACCACTCAGAGAGTGTAGTGGGTGCTTTTACGTGTCACCCGCACGAAAACGGCCACGCTCGAAATGGTGTCTTTTATGTGCCACCCGCACAAGCCAGTCCAGGGGCACTGGCAACGATCTCGCTCGAAAATCCTACGGGAGCCAGTCAGGCGGTACTGGCAACGGCCACGGATGCTGAATAATCTAGGAAATGGTTTAGCGTTGGCGCAGGTTGTAATTAAAAAGTTATCAAAACCTTAGCAGATATGTTCTCAGTTCAGGGAGCTGTGTCATGGACTTCACTGACCAACAACATCACACAATCATCCCTTCTTATCCATCTGTTTGTAAAATAGATACACATACAAACATATTTATACACTCACTCTCTCTCTCTCTCTCTCTCTCTCTCTGTCTCTTACACACACACATATATCCCTACGAAATATACACAAAAGCCCACAAACATATATACATGCACAGAAACGAATGCACATGTATGTATGTAGACACACATTGTATATATTAAAGGATTATAGAGATAGGGAGGCCATAGACTGGATTATCAAATATTTTACAAGTGGTTTGAACATACATTACAAAATGTTACATTAAGAGTACATAACTTAGAATAATAAATGATATTATGTTACATAATATCAGAGAAAAAGTTGTTGGCAGAAATAGGTGACTTAACAAGTAGGTATAGATATCCAATAAGATTTTAAAGCATAAATTACCCCCAGCGTTACATAATATTCAGTAAGACAGTAATAATTAACTAAATTACACAGTACAGACTAAAATAAATGCTTAGCGGTTAGAGGTTAAGTAGTATCCATTTGAAGCATTTTAGTTAACAAGTTTAAATCATAAAAGAGTGTTTCTAATGTCATGTGTACATTTTACTCTTAGTTCACAGGATTTATAAAGGACATTAACTGAACATTTCATTATTTCTAATAATTCAGTGCAGCAAAATCTATGGCTATATACCCTATCATTTGAATAGGCTAAGACATGTTTGGTTTTGCTCTAGATAATTTGGAATTCAACATTTTTATCCCCACTGACTCTTGCTTTATCCTGGATAACACTGGTGAATCTAATAGGTCTAATTAGTTAATTATTACTCTTCTTACAGGTATTATGGGCAACAAATTAATATTACTACTACTAACACCTGTAATGTTAATATCTGACCTTGAAGCAGTTGAACTTGTCACACTGATCTGTCTACCTTGAACTAAACTAAACTAAGCTAGGCAAATGAATATATTCTATTTTTTGAGCCTGTCTGACATTGTTTGCTGCCTCTAATATATGAGGGGTACTGGAAAGTTCCTGGCTCTGGATGTTCCACTGGATGTGCAATGTCAGTGTACATGTATGGTTGAGCTCTGGTGTATTGAGAGAAAAGTTGGGCATAAGTGGAATCAGATGCATTGTGCTAGAGAGAAGATTGTGGTCATGTGGTTTGTATGGATGGGGACAGTTGTATAAAGAAATGCCGATCACTTAAAGTGACCGGAACTTGTGGAAGAGGGAGACCCAGGAAGACATGGTACAAAGTATTGAAGACTGATCTCGAGATGCTGAGCCTTATGAAGGAAATGGCAAAGGTCTGAGATACATGGTGCTTTGCTGTGCTCAAGAAGACCCATCAACAACAGCGAAATTGATATCCCAAAACCACCTTGGTAATGCATGTCTATGAGAGTCTCGCCCTATTGACCACTTCCCCCAGATTTCATCCCCTAAAACCCATCACCTCTCTGTCACCTGCGTGCAGAATTAGCACATACTACATTCCTCTGCTTTCTCAGTTACCTTCTTTTCCCCATCCCAAACCTCTTTCAATTTTTCATTATCTTTCTCTGCTTGCTCCATCAATCATCTCCTTTCTGTGCCTTTTCTTCCCTGTGCTATTCTAAATCATTAACTTCCCACTTGTCTGCTGTCACCCTCAATACCCTTGCACAGCTACTTCAACCTCTGCCCCTGAGCCACTCATATATATCTCTCCATCACTTGCTACAGTCACCTCTATCCTGCCCACTCACCTAGTCCAAACCTCTGTATCACCTCACTTATTCTCACCCCCACTACTGTTCCTTGAAGGCATGTCCCAACACATCTCCATCACCATTTCTCTCATTCTCGCTATCTTACTCTCAGACTTGTGCGCTCTCTTTATTTTATCACTCTCCTCTCTCACTGGAATATCTATGTATCTCCTCTACAGCAAATTGCATATCACTATCCCTTTACACGTTTAATCTCTCATGTGCTGGTGTCACATAAAAAGAACCCAGTACACTCTGTAAAGTTTTTAGCATTGAGAAGGACATCCAGTCATAGAAGCCATTCCAAACATGGCTGGTACAGCTCTCAGCTTGTCAACTCCTGTCAAACTATCCAACCCATGCCAGCTTCAGAAATGGATGTTAAATAATGATGATGTCTCTTGCTGTCTTGTGTAATCATAGAAGTAAACTCCTATACCCTCTTAATAATTTATGCTTCACTAGAAATATTACCTCCAGATGTGATAACTGAACTAATCTAACTTCATTTATCTACATCAATACAGCTGGATATGCATTTAGCAAAAATTATATAATCATTTTCATATTTTTAAGAGATGTGATAAAGCTCAAGTTATATCATTCACTGAAAGAATCTGGGAATTGAAGGATAAAAATGTTGGATTCAAATTTTCTGGAGCATAATCAAACATGTCTTACGCTATTCAAGTGATTGATATGGGTGTAGACATTGCTGCACTCAATTATTAGAAATACTAAAATGTTGAGTTAATGTCCTTTATAAATCCTGTGTACTAAGAGTAAAATGTTCGCATGACATTAGAAGCACTCCTGTATACTTTAAACCTGTTAACTAAAATGCTTCAAATAGATACTACTTAACCTCTAAGCATTTATTTTAATCTATGCTGCGTAATTTAGTTAAGTATTGTTGTTTCATTGAATATATGTCTCTCTGCAACAGTCCATGGGATATTTATACTTAAGTCACCTACTTCTGCCATTATATACATGAGCATAAATCTCACATTGCAGTCAGGTTTGAGAGAAACAAGTGACGCACCACACATACTGGCTCACATTACATAATAGAATAAAAAGTATACACTAGTGTGATTTAAACTCCTCAAACATTTTTTGATACAAACAATTACAGAGGCATCAAGCTGTTAGATCAGGTTATGAAAGTTACAGAGAGGGTCATAGCCCAACTAATTAGGGAGCGAATCAATTTAGATGAGATGCAGTTTGGGTTCGTGCCAGGTAAAAGCACTACTGATGCCTTATTTCTAGTGAGACAGTTGCAGGAGAAATACCTAGCTAAGGATAAACCTCTGTACCTGGCTTTCGTTGACATGGAGAAAGCCTTTGACAGGGTCCCCCGATCCCTTACCTGGTGGTCAATGAGGAAACTTGGGATAGAAGAATGGTTAGTGAGAGCTGTGCGAGTCATGTACAGAGATGCTGCCAGTAAGGTGAGGGTTGGAAATGAGTACAGCAATGAATTCCGGGTAGAGGTAGGGGTCCACCAAGGTTCCGTCCTCAGCCCCCTCTTATTTATCATAGTCCTCCAGGCAATCACAGAGGAGTTCAAGACAGGTTGCCCCTGGGAGCTCCTCTATGCTGATGACCTTGCCCTAATTGCGGAGTCACTATCAGAACTAGAGGAGAAGTTTCAGGTGTGGAAGCAAGGTCTAGAATTGAAGGGCCTTAGAGTCAACCTAGCTAAAACCAAAATCCTAATAAGTAGGAAGGTAGATAAAACACAAACCCCTTCAGGTAGATGGCCCTGCTCAGTATGTAGAAAAGGAGTAGGTAGTAACTCTATAAGATGTACCCGGTGCAAGCTATGGACACATAAGAGGTGCAGCAACATCAAAGGCAGGTTAACTAGCAAGTTAGTTTTTGTTTGTGGCAGATGTTCAGGGGCAATAAAGACTGTAAACAAACAGGAAACAACTTCTATCTCATTCCAGGGTGAAAAATTAGAGGTAGTCGATAGCTTCCGCTATCAGGGCGACCAAGTTAGTAGTGGGGGTGGGTGCGCTGAAAGTGTAGCTGCTAGAATAAGAATAGCCTGGACAAAGTTTAGAGAGCTCTTACCCCTGCTGGCGACAAAGGGACTCTCACTCAGAGTAAAAGGCAGACTGTATGACGCATGCGTACGAACAACCATGCTACATGGCAGTGAAACATGGGCTGTAACTGCTGAGGACATACGTAAGCTCGCAAGGAATGAAGCCAGTATGCTCCGTTGGATGTGTAATGTCAATGTGAATACCCGTCAGAGTGTAAGTATCTTGAGAGAAAAGCTGAACATTAGAGGCATCAGTTGTGGCGTGCAAGAGAGACGATTGCGCTGGTATGGACATGTGGTGAGAATGGAGGAGGATAGCTGCGTGAAAAAGTGCCACACCCTAACAGTTGAGGGAACCCGTGGAAGAGGTAGGCCCAGGAAGACCTGGGCTGAGGTGGTGAGGCAAGACCTTCGTACATTGGGCCTCACCGAGGCGATGACTACTGACCGAGACCTTTGGAAATGTGCTGTGCGTGAGAAGACCCGGCAAGCCAAGTAAGATCGTTGCCAGTGCCCCTGGACTGGTTCTTGTGCGGGTGGCACATGACATGCACCATTTTGAGCGTGGCCGTTGCTAGTACCGCCTGACTGGCTCCTGTAGGATTTTCGAGCGAGATCGTTGCCAGTGCCTCTGGACTGGCTTGTGAGGGTGGCACATAAAAGACACCATTTCGAGCGTGGCCGTTTTCGTGCGGGTGACACGTAAAAGCACCCACTACACTCTCTGAGTGGTTGGCGTTAGGAAGGGCATCCAGCTGTAGAAACTCTGCCAAATCAGACTGGAGCCTGGTGTTGCCATCCGGTTTCACCAGTCCTCAGTCAAATCGTCCAACCCATGCTAGCATGGAAAGCGGACGTTAAACGATGATGATGATGATGATATATATATACTAGCTGGCCCTGTGCTGTCAAAAATGACTGCTAATTGTAGTATTTTATATATAAAAAGGGTACAGAAAGGTAAAAAAAAAAAAATCAAACAGTGCTTCAACTGTGTGTGCGTTCTGTGCATATGTATACATTTAGTAGCACAGCCTGTTGTGGATACAGTTTTCTATACTTTGTCACAGTCCGCTTCCTTCCTTTTGAAGTGTGTCTATTTATATGTATATATATATATATATATGTGCGTGTGTGTGAATGTGCATGTCTGTAATTCTATTTTTTATGTAACTTTCTAAATAAACATACACAAACCCATATACACTCACTCAAATATATAAACATATTTTACACAAACACACACATACAAGCATTCACATTCCTCCCTTTTACACGCACAAACATATACTCACAGAGAGTTGAAGTGCTGTTTGATTTTTGTTTCGCTGTTGACTTTTAACCATCCCACTTCCATTGGTGGATCACCCCTTCCTTTCTCATTCATATGTTGTGATGGAGAAATACACGAGTATCATTATAGTAAATTATTACAGAAGAAGATACACGATGCTCTCTTTGTCATTTCCTCTCTCTCATTGCTATTACTTTCTCTCACTCCCTCTCAGCCATGGCTATTACTCTCACTACTTCTCCTTCACTGAATTACCATTTTCTCTCCTCTCCCTTCATCCCTACAGCATGATTTTGGACAAATCTTTAAAAACACTACACTCATTATTATATTAAGAGATATCCATATCCACCCACACACACATACATATATTCATGAATATATCGAAACAAATGCATACAATTCGTACATACTACAAAATTGCGCATACCAAAATGCACACATATACAAATACCTATGTACTCTTCCACACAAATGTAAGGGTACTTTTATACTAGTACAGAAATAGACACATGCCACAGTTCACCTTTAAAATATAGAGAATCTAAATGATATAGAAATACCCATTTGGACTGTAATGTAGGTATGTTTTGTAAGTTTGTTCGTTGCATGCTGATACAACTTAATTGATTCAAAAATGTTAGAACCTGTGGAATAAAATAATTTGACAGTTTTCTTGTTAAAGATTGCATGGTACCTAATTTTTGCCGAAAAATGTTTTATCATTAAATAAAGTTTTTGCTATAGATGTTGCCACTTACATATTAAATGGTGAATTATATAAAATGTACCCAGATTTATTCTTCCTTATCCTATGCTCATAGTTGATGTAATACAGCTTCTCCTTAAAAACCTTATGAGCCATTGCTTTAGGCTGAGTATTCCTTAAATCATCAGCTGACAACTAAGATAATCTCAACGAGATATTTTTAACCAATTTGTTTTTGATGGTGTTCATATAATTTGAAAATTTGTTATAATTTATAATCATGCACACACTCACGCACATACATGCTGTTGGTTATGTCTTTGCATATGTTCTGTGTAATAAGTCTATGTACTGTTGTGGATGTCACTTGAAATATTTACTCTCTTAAATGTCAGTTCCATAGTCTCTTTGTACATGAGAGGAATTGACCATAAATTAGTGGATTGAATCACTCAACATCTATGAGATACCTGCTTAAACACCACCATATCACCTGTCAGTTGCCATTTCATATCACCTGTCCACACTATTTCTCACTTCTCAGTCTATGGTATTACATCTCACCGTGACGCCCCTTGTTTTCACAAAGAACAACGCCTCATCTTCCACCTTGGTTGCTCCTCTTGATTGTTCACATAACTACATTCTACCCAGCATGTTCTCTGCTCCCACATTGAACCACACTTACTCGTCTCACTGTATATTATTTGATGCATGCTATTCAACATCTACAATAGTGATGACATCACACATTTAATTAATTACAACTTCCTTATGCGCACAAATATTTTGAGTACCCACCTTGCTTTCTCTACCTCTTACTTTTCTCTCCTTCTTTCCCCATTTGTCCTCTCTTTCCTACATATTCCCACTATGACCCGGATTCTGTTTCAACTTCCTGTCCTAATACTACCCCACCTTCCCAATTTCTCTTTTATACAAAGTCTGCAATGTAAACAGATGTTATGGGTTTCATATTATTACATTTTTTTTTTTCTGCTGCATGTCTTATCGCTTTTCCTTCTCTTTGATAAAGAAAAAGAAACCCAACAAGTCAGATCCTTGTTTATTCCTTTCATTGGAGTATTTATCTTTCTTTTTATATGACCGCCTTTTTTATGTGCAAAGAATGATCTTACATATTTCTATACTTTTCCACTATGCTTTATTTCAATAACTTTGCTCTTTTTTTTTTTTGTTTTTCTCCTTTCCTCATAATCTTCCATGTTTTATGTGCTTTTTATCTATATGAATATGCATATATGTGTGTGTGTACACACACACACACACATTCATATATAATATCTAGATTATAGAAACAGAAAGGCATAAATTTCATATATTCATTATTTAATTGTGCTCTACAGCTGTTTCAATAGAAGCAAATCATCCTTTCTACAATTACATAATTAACATTCATTATTGATCAATTTATAAACACAGAAAATTTATTCCCCTAGGATTTCCTGCAATGTAATAATGTATTGGAGTTTAATGAAGTGTTATTAATTGAGGTTTTAAATACCATGGATGTATTTTAGGATATTTGTACATCAATTTCCTTACATATTTATGAGTATCTATGTGTACTCGTGTGTGTGTGTGTGTGTATATATATATATATATATAGGCATGTGTATAAATATATATATAGTGTATATATATATATATATATTATGAAGCTCTAACAAAGTGAAGACCTAGAAAACTTATCTGACTTGGATTGTGTAATTAGACCATTATCTTTACTGAAACACGTGTAAGATGATGTAATTGATTATGAACAGACAAATAGGCGCTGTTTGTTAAGTGGTGATGGGTGGGGACAAACACAGACACAAAGATACACACACACACACATGATAGGCTGCTTTCCATTTTCATCTACCAGATCCACTCACAAGGCTTTGGTCAGCCTGAGGCTATAGTAGAAGACCTTTACCCAAGGTGCCATGCAGTGGGACTGAACTCAGAACCATTTGGTTGGGAAGCAAACTTCTTGTCACATAGCTGTGCCTGCACCTGCAAATGTTCCCATGTTGGGAGTTATACATATTCTTTTATTGGTTTCAGCCATTTGACTGCGGCCATGCTGGAGCACCGCCTTTTGTTGGACGAATCAACCCCAGGACCTATTCTTTGTAAGCCTAGTACTTATTCTATCAGTCTCTTTTGCCAAACTGCTAAGTTACGGGGATGTAAACACACCAACATCAGTTGTCAAGTGGTGGTGGGGGGAACAAACACGGACACAAACATATATACATATATTTATATGATGGGCTTCTTTCAGTTTCCATCTACCAAATCGACTCAAGGCTTTGGCCAGCCCGAAACTATAGTAGAAGACACTTGCCCAAGGTGCCATGCAGTAGGACCGAACCCGGAACCATGTGTTTGGGAAGCAAGCTTCATACCACACAGCTATGCCTGCGCCTACTACTATACATATATATATATATGATTTCTTGAAATTTTTGCTTATCGGCATGTCTTTAAAGATAAGGTCATAAGCTATGTAATTTTTTCTGATGCTATCAAGAAATACCAGCAATGTCTGCTGCTGATCTGCAAGTATTTCGTGTGCTTGTATATTTCTCTGTGACTCATTATATATGTATGAACATGTTTATGTAAATAGTGAATAGTCGTTAAATAAACTTTTTAAATTATAAAAAGAGAAAATGTACACTCTTATTATAATATGTAAGAAGTACTTTTCTGTGAGGATTGTCTGTTGTATTTGATTTTTTTTCTTCTTTTTTTATTTTATCATTTTTTTTGTCATTGTTTTTGCAAGTCACCTTATATTCTAAATATAAGTTCAGAGGCATTGTTTGTGGCAGATCACCTCATACTAAAATTTGAATACAGTTTGACATCCTTGGGAGTGTCTTTTCAATATCTCTTCTATCCTCTGATGTGATCAGTCATAGAGAAGGATTACATCATCGTTATCATCTTACATAAGGCATTTTCCTATGTTCACTGGGTTTATTTTCACTTATTGGGTCCTTTCATTGTCTGACACACATAGCAACAAAGAAAACATACTTTGATTGTTGTGTGGGTCATTTTTATTATATATATATATATATATATATATATATATATATATATATATATATATATATATAACTGTCCGATGAACGGCAACGTGAAACTCAGAGTAACAGTTTTTTTGTTATATTTCTGCTGTTTTAAATAAAGCATATTACTCTACCTCTAGTATTTGAGTACTCTTTTTTCCACCTTGTTGCACATTTCATGTGCTTACTCTGGTATATATATATATATATATATATATATATATACAGACCCAGGCATGGCTGTGTCGTAAGAAGCTTGCTTCCCAACCATATGGTTCCTAATTCAGTCCCACCGTGTGGCACCTTGGGCAAGTGAATTTGGGAGACAGAAACTGAAAGAAGCCCATTGTGTGTGTGTGTGTGTGTGTGTATATATATATATATATATATATATATATATATATATATATATATATATATAACACTCTTTTATTTGTTTCAGCCATTTGACTGTGGCCATATATGTATGTATATATATTTGTGTGTGTATCTCTTTGTGTCTATGTTTGTCTCCCCAACATCGCTTGCCAACTGATATTAGTGTGTTTGTCCCCGTAACTTAGCACTTTGGCAAAACAGACCAATAGAATAAATACTAGGCTTACAAAGAATAAGCCCTGGGGTTGATTTCTTTGACTAAAACCTTTAAGACAGTGCTCCCGCATAGCTGCAGTCAAATGACTGAAATGTGTAAAAGAACATATATATATATATATATATATATATATATATATATATATATATATATATATGTACACACTATCTGTGTGTGTGTGTGTGTATGTATTAATATTTTTACAACATACTCAAGATTGTTGAAAGGTATAATGTTTTTATGGTTGGTGTTTCTAAGTCGTTGGAACATTTTGTCAATATGTTTTTTGAAATTAAATGGAGTAAAAGCAGTTATCACACCACAACAACCTTGGCGAACCTACAGAACCTGTCAGACAGCATTGTCGGTTATTTATTTTCCTAAATAGTAGTTGTATTGTTATTAATGTTGTTTTGTTTATTACTGATAGAGGCTTGATATTTGGACAGTGAAAATGTTGAAGTATTTGGTATATAATGAATATCTACTATATCAGCTGTGAATAAAGAGTTTACTCCTAAGTTTGACCTCAGAATTGTGGTTCACTGAATTATAATTCGCAAAGTGTCACACCACCACTTTTATTGTTGGTATGATACTTGGTTTACTTCAGCCATTGCGATCCTCCATTGTTTTCTAGTGAGATTTAAGGGAGCTTTGATCACTGTTCTAAACCATTGAACTAACTACATAGAAGCACCTTTACTAACTTGGAAGTTCACAGCCTCTGCAGATATTCATTCAACCAGTCACACATTTCACCACCATCTTTGTCTCCCTTCTAATTTCTCTCACCCACCTTTGTATAATGCAGGGTTGCTGTATGTCTTCTCCATAGCAAGACACAAGTGCTTGTCCTTCTGTCATGCTTTAGCCTTCAACGCCTGACATAAAGCCACTTCTTCTCTCAAATACATTTCCATTCAGGTGAGAGGGCTTTTTCCTTTCTTTGCTGTGTCTTGTAAGTTACTTGGTAATCTCACTAATGTTGGTGTCACAGAAAAAAAAACACCCAATACACACTGTAAAGTGGTTGGTGTTAGGAATGACATCCAGCCATAATAAACCACATCATAGCTGACATTGGGGGAGTGGGGGTCTGACATAGCTCTGTGCCTTATTGGATCTTGTCAACCCATCTGACCCATGCCAGTATGGAAAACACATATCAACCCTTAAGTAAGAGTGAGGTAGGTGTTTGGTGTGGCTGAACAGACCTGCTTTAAATACGTAGTTGTTAAACAAGACCACAAGTGGGTTAACATGCTTGCTCTTTGTAATCTGGGAAACGTGGAATTCCACAATAGTCTTTAAGTACACATGCACTTACACTGTCACACACAGATTCACTTATATTGTACCTTTATTTCTTTGTGTATTTTTTTTCTAATTGGTTCGTATTTTTCACACACTAAAACCTTCTCAGTTTTATATTTTGTAGTGTTCCTTATTCATTGTTCTTGTGACGAATAAAAGAGATCTTCAGAGCGTCTGAAGGAATGTTTTGCAATATTCATTCTGGTTCTTTAAATTCTGAGTTCAAATCCTGCTGAGGTTAACTTTATCATTCACCTTGGGAGCAATAAAATAAAGTACCAGTCAAGTCATGGGGTTCATGATATTGATTAATCTCTTTCCCCAAATTTCAAGCCCTGTGTCCGTATTTAGAAACAATTATTATTAATCGTATTAGCATTACCGTTGGACAATATGCTTTGCGGTATATCGTCTGACTCTTTACTTTCTGAGTTCAATTCCTGCCTGGATCTACTTTGCCTTTCGTCCTTCCAGGGTTGATAAAATAGCATATGAGTTAAGTACTGGTATTGTCTGACCTCTTCCCATCGAAATTGATGGCCTTATACCTAAATTAAAAACTATTATTAATTATCATAATTACAATCGAAATTGAACTAAATTCGACGACTGGCACTCATGCCAACGTCGTCTCCTTTATTGGACATGAAACTCTGCTTGCGAAGACCTGTTGGGGCAAGCGAAAGCGAAATCGTGATGGCACCTGTGCCCAGCGTCGTCTTTCTGGCATTTATGTCCGTGGCATGTGTAAGGACTTTCGAGCAAGATTGTTGCCAGTGCCCCTGGACTGGCTCTTGTGCGGGTGGCACGTAAAATACACCATTTTGAGCGTGACCGTTGCCAGTACCGCCTGACTGGCCTTCGTGCCGGTGGCACATAAAACCACCCACTACACTCTCGGAGTGGTTGGCATTAGAAAGGGCATCCAGCTGTAGAAACTTTGCCAAATCAGAGCGGAGCCTGGTGCAGCCATCTGGTTTCACCAGTCCTCAGTCAAATCGTCCAACTCATGCTAGCATGGAAAGCGGACGTTAAACGATGATGATGATGATGATGATGATGACAAAAGTAGATTAACAAAATCATTATAGTGTCAGACAAAATACCTGGAAGTTTCATTCTGGCTCTTTATATTTCTGAGGTCAACTTTGTCTTTCATCCTTACAAGGTTTCATAAAGTAGCTGCTTAGTACTGGGATTGGTAATTTCAGCTAACACTCTCTCCAAAAGTTCAGGCTTTTTGCCTATATTAAAAACAAACATTATTAGTATCACTATGTTAGATTTTAAATACTTTGCCATATTTTGTTGTATCCCTTTATTATCCCTTTATTATTAAGTTCATCTTTCATCATTTTGGGGTCAATGAAATAAGTACTGGAGTCATTAGAATTAACTGCATTCTTTCTGTTTATTTATAAGATGTTTTTATTTTTGGCGGTATTTAGTGGTGAGAAATAGGAGCAAGGCTTTCCCATTGAACAGCTGAAGTGTGGCTACTTCTGCTTGTCAGTGTTAATGTCTGTGAGGATGGGAAAGAAAAAAAGAAAGGAAGCGATTTACTTCTGAGGAAGGTTTCAGAAATGACTGTTGAGACATAACAGGGATAATGAGAAGTGGAGGAAGACGAAAGACAAATAGATTATACAAATCATATACACCACCATCCACACCCAATCAGTAGTGGGTGTGGATGGTAGTAAACGATTTGTATGATCAGATGAGAAGCGGTCTTTGTAGTCACGATAGGAAGAGCACATTCCAATGTGTTAATGTTTACAGTGTGCTGGTGAGTGAAGGTTTGTCAATCAATCAAATGGCTTATTCTTGGATTCAGTCCAATGTATGCTTGCAGCAACAGCAGCAGCAGCAGTGATGGTGTTGTGGTGGTAGTAGTGGCAGTGGTGGCGAAACTACTATATGAGTGAACTTTAACGTTAAGATGCACTTCTGTTTTGGTGAAAATCTGCAACTTTTAAGAGCTGACGTATTTTCTGTCCCTGAGGAATCAATCTAAATTTGTCGTGCAGTCTCGGTTATGTTAGTGATGGGTGGTTATCATGGAATGTCTGTGGCATTTCTGATAACTACTCTTTTACTCTTTTATTTGTTTCAATCATTTGACTGCGGCCATGCTGGAGCACCGCTGGAGCACCGCCTTTAGTCGAGCAAATCGACCCCGGGACTTATTCTATCGGTCTCTTTTGCTGAACCGCTAAGTGACGGGGACATAAACACACCAGCATCGGTTGTCAAGCAATGCTAGGGGGACAAACACAGACACACAAGCACACACACATATACATATATATATATATATATATATATATATATATACGACGGGCTTCTTTCAGTTTCCGTCTACCAAATCCACTCACAAGGCTTTGGTCGGCCCGAGGCTATAGTAGAAGACACTTGCCCAAGGTGCCACGCAGTGGGACTGAACCCGGAACCATGTGGTTGGTAAGCAAGCTACTTACCACACTGCCACTCCTGCGCCTAGTTTTTAAAATTTTTTTTTTTTTTTTTTTTACTTATTTCAGTCATTGGATTGTGGCTATGCTGGGACAGCTGTAGTTGATCAAATCAACCCCGGTATTTCATTTCAAGTCTAGTTCTTATTCTTTCAGTCTCCTTTGCTGAAACACTAAGTTATGGATATGCAAGCACACTAACACTAGTAGAAGACACTTGCCCGAGGTGCCACACAGTGGGACTGAACCCAGAACCATGTGGTTCGGAAGCAAGCTTCTTACTACACAACCATGGCCTGCGCCTATACATATATGTGTGTGTTTGTGTTTGTTTCCACCACCACCACTACTCCAAAACTTGTGCTGTTTTGTTTATGTCCCTGTAACCAGACTTAAAAAAAAAAAAAGAAAGAAAACAATAAGCACCGGGGTCAATTTGTTTGACTAACCTTTCAAGGCAATGTCCTAGTATGGCGACAGTCCAGTGACTGAAACAAGTAAAAGATTAAAAAAAGAGATATAGATATGTTATGACTGTGTGTGTTGTTCAGTGGAGTGTATAATATTTTTTGGAAGGTCATTTTTAATAATAAGCTGAGTGTATTGGTGGGAGAGTCAGTTGCCATCTAGCTTTTGGTCAGTGTCCATCCTTGTTCAAATTTGTCATGCTTTTACTTGAATTACCTATAGGGAAAAATAGGTGGTGAACAGCTTTCAGGAATGAACTAAATTCGTAAACTGTGATTCAGCTGTACTTATGCAATGGTAAGGATGATCTAATTCATCATACCATCCCCCAAAATGTATGACCTCAAGAAAATGTTAATATTCAATATTTAAAGCATGCCATGAATACATATCTAACAATGTAGATATGTTTTTAGCATAATGGAAATGATACAGCCAGCATTTTACCTGGCTTATCTATTTAAATGTTAAAACAGGTTAAGTAAATAAATTAGCTAAGGTAAATAAATTAGCAACTGGGATAGTTTGAGTAATTAATTGTAGATTTGTTAAATGTGTTGGAGGTGTGAAGCTGGAAGCCAATAAAAGACAATTTATCAAGTTAGTCAACATATTCAAAGTAATGAATAAAAGACAATAGTAGCTTAATAACTGATACAACACACAACTACTTCTGACTTCCAGAAATCCGATATTACCAGAGATCTGGGAATATTTTGCAATATTATGCAGTATACAGTGCTCTGTATTGAGTAAACACACCCAGTTTTTGAAGTTGGTTAATTTACAAGCAGTATGTTAAAAATAGTTTTGTTCTCTTTTTTTTTATTTTTATGGGTTGACAAATATTAAACATAGTCTTCAAGTGTATTAATTTGTACATGTATCTATTAAATAAAATCAGGAGTGGCTGTGTGGTAAGTAGCTCACTTACAAACCACACGGTTCCGGGTTCAGTCCCCCAACGTGGCATCTTGGGCAAGTGTCTTCTACTATAGCCTCAGGCCGACCAAAGCCTTGTGAGTGGATTTGGTAGATGGAAACTGAAAGAAGCCCGTCGTATATATGTATATATATGTATGTATGTGTGTCTGTGTTTGTCCCCCCAACATCGCTTGACAACCAATGGTGGTGTGTTTACGTCCCCGTAACTTAGCAGTTTGGCAAAAGAGACCGATAGAATAAGTACTAGGCATCCAAAGAATAAGTCCTGGGGTCGATTTGCTCGACTAAAGGCAGTGCTCCAGCATGGCCACAGTCAAATGACTGAAACAAGTAAAAGAGAGAGTTTTCTTCATTTAATTTTCATCCTGTAAGCATTATACTGTACACGTGTTGCAGTATGATATATTTTAAGAATTTTAAGTGGATTAATAAACATCAAACAAACACTGCTTTAGAGTATTGTGATCTTGGTCACTTATTTACCGTAGAAACTGGGGAACCAGTCCCATGAATCCTAGCTTCTCAAGACAGTAATGCCCAAGGCTTGATGATGGTGAATGGTTCAAGTGATCCACTCATATTGATTCACTATAACATTACCATACCATATCAGTTTACTGAAATGCTGTTTACAGTCAAGTGGAAGAGCTCTTTAGAATTAACAATAGACACTACAATGTAACACTACTTAATCTCAGGATATAAAACCACCTCCTCTTCAACTATCGTCAGTTTCCTGATATCATTAAATGCGGGAAAATTTCACTACCTTACGGAGTGGGAGCACTGACATGTCTGAACGTGCCACTGGCATATTCGAACTGGCAAATAACATTGCATTTCAGTATCTCTCCCCTTTTCTTTTCCAAATTTCTTGTGTAAATTTTAACAAGCACTTAGTCAAGTGGCAGAAAACTGGTCATATAACAAACACGATAAAGGGGGTTTAATGGTTCTTTTTCGGTTTACATGGCACAAGTGGTTTTCTAGGAATATGGTCAAATCATGAAATTTATAATGACACAACTGGAGGATGAAATGCATACAATTAGGATGTAAACTAATTAGGCATAACTATGCAGTTAAGCATTTTACTTTGCAACCATGTTCTTCTGGATTTTATTCAATTGTCTGGCGCCATGGGAAAGCATCTTTTCGTGTAGCCTTGGGCTGACCATTTCCTTGTGAGTGAAATTTTATAGACGGAAATCATTGGTGTGTGAGTTTGTGCTGTCCCTATCCCATTCACTTGTTTTACTGTCTCCATCCTCTTCACCGTCACCCTGTATTTTCAAGGTACATCCTGACACTTTATCACCACCATTCGTTTCTCTCCTTTTCCAGCTGGAGTAGCCATGTGTTGTCTCTACAACAAGACATACTATTGCTTCTCAACATCTGGCATAAGCCTTCTCTCTCAATACAACCTCCTCCCCCAACTTCAGCTAGGGATAGAGGTTGGGGGTCTTGTTTTGTGATGTACACGGTGACCTCACTTCTCACGGACATGATGATTATATAAATATCTTTGTATATTATTTAATTATTTAAAAAAAATATTACTATAATATTACTGTACTATACTTATAAATCTTTATATACATATTTATTTAATTATGTTCTTAGTTATATAAATACCCTTATTTTTTTTACATATATGGTGTGCATGTGTGAGTGTATATATTTGTGTATATGTATTTGTCAGTATAAATAAATTCATGTGTGCTTTTGGTATATAAGGAGCCTATGCAAATGTGGGTACAAATGTTTGTACATACAGTGGTTAGTGTTAGAAAGAGCATCCAGCCATAAAATTGGGGCTCAACATAGCCCTTGGATCTGTTGGATCCTGTCAAACCATCCAGTCCGTTCCAGCATGGAATACAGACATGAAATGATGAGGATGGTGGTTCTTTTACTCATTTCAGACATTCGACATGTCAGTTCATAACTTACTAGCTTCTCTAGTCCATTAGTTTTTACCTTAACATCTCTATTGCTACACAGATTGAGATTCCACTACAGTTTTTATTATTTTTTTTTTATCTATGTTGTTTAGAGTACACAACACTGGGTCCTTGTCTTATTCTCTCTTTTTGTGTGTATGTATGTATGTATGTATTGATTGATGCTGTTTTCCCAGCTGCTTTTCTGATATATTCATCTCTATGCTTCCTAACTAAAATTTTAACAATCTTCTGAAGTCTGCATTTTGCCGAGAAAAAGAGAAGGAAAGAAAGAAAATAACAATGTAGTGTATTATCAAAAGATGAAATATTCGTGTTAGCATTTATCTCTCATTGATCTCATTTCACTTTCCTTAATTTTCCCCTGAAGTTACTTAGTGCCTATCTATCCAAAATCATTTGCTTCAGTTAGACTTATGTGTGTTTTACTAGGTATATATAACCAGATGGTGCCTGTCTTCTCTCCAGATCCAATAAATCCTTCACTTATCTGTAAGAGGCTCTTCCACTCTTTGTTTTATTTTTTAATCCCCCACAGAGCCTTTATATCTAGTAAACTGGGTGTTGAAGGAGGAAGAGGAGAGAATTTGATCTGACTTCAAATCGAGACATCCTCCTATCAATGTAATAATGCCAGTATCAAATCTGTTTTGGTGCTTCATTGAAATCGAGATTTTTTTTTTTTCATATTCTTAAACTTCTTAATTTTTTTGTTTCTATAGAATTTATTGATTGTTAGTTCCTGAGGCATTTCAATGAAATTCTTGTTTCTGTTGGTTGGAAGCATTCACCACTTGTCTAGTAGTTACTTTTTCTCTTTGAAATTATTTTTGTGAGTTGTTTCTGTTTGTGATGGTGTCCATGGGAAATATAACCTTGCTTGGAAAAAGGTAAGCATTGGTAATGGGAAGGGTGTTTGACTGTAGAAAATCTGCCTCCTTCCTCAGAAAATTCCGTCTAACCCATAGAAGCATGAGAAAATAGATATTGAATGAGGATGATGATGCTATCATATACAGGCGCAGGTGTGGCTTTGTGTTAAGAAGCTTACTTCCCAACCACATGGTTCTGGGTTCAGTCCCACTGCATGGCACCTTGGGCAAGGGTCTTCTACTATAGCCTCGGGTCAGCTAAAGTCTTATGAATGAATTTGGTAGACAGAAACTGAAGGTGTGTGTGTCTTTGTGTCTGTGTTTGCCCCCATCACTGCTTGACAACTGGTGGTGTTGTATTTATGTCTGTGTAACTTAGAAGTTTGGCAAAAAAAAAACAAAAAAACGACTGATAAAATAAGTACCAGGCTTGAAAATAATAAATACTTGGGTCGATTTAATCGACTAAAAGTCCTTCAAGGCATTGCCTCAGTATGGCTGCAGTCTAATGACTGAAACAAGTAAAAGATATGTGTGTGTTAGTATATGTGTTTATGGTTCACGTCCTTTCTTCAGAAGAGACCCTCTATGTGAACATTCAACCAGCTAGAAATAACTGCCAAATCTCATGGAAATCACATCCTACCATCTTAAAAAAGAAGCATTGCACCTTGCATAATATAGACTTTGATATATAAGACCACAAAAGAAAAAAAATGAAAGATAGTATGTTTGAAATGCTTTTGATCATAGGTCTGTTCAATCGGAGCAATACCATTCTGTAGTTCAGATCACATAGCTCCGAATAATTACCAAGATTAAGTAATATTTTTCATGGTTGGAAGCCAAAATCATAATTTGCCATGATTCATTAGCTGGCTGCGTTTAATTTAAAACACTTCCACTAGTCGTTTAGTTTGTGGAGATGTGAGCTGTGTTAGGCTGTCTTGTTTTAAAAACAAACTCTTTAGTTGTGTTTCTATTTTGTCTCATGAAAAGTTTACTATATATGCATGTGTGTATATATATATATATATATATATACAAAGAATATATATGCATGTATACACACATATATGTACATACTTACATCTACATGTGTATATATATGCATATCAGGGTACAGGACGTTAGAACAATGAACTACAGACAACGGAACGAACACATAGGAAAACCGATAGCCACTTGAAATAATTCCTTCGTCAGCTGCCTCTATTCTAACTAGACGTTACAAAGATATATATATATATATATATATATATATATATATATATATATATAAGCAGAGTAGTTAGTTCTAAAGTGTTTATTAGAGGTGTAAGTAGTAACAATACCGCAAAGTAGTGTTTGTTGCCACTTCAAAATGACAGTAACGTAGTTCTGTACTGAGCAGCCATGTTGAAGTGACAACAAACATTACTTTTCACTATTGTTACTACTTAATCTCTTATGGAGATTTTAGAACAAGCTACTTTGCTTGTTGCAAAATCAGTGGCTAAATGTCATTTGTTTTTCTATATGTTGCTAGCTGGGACAAACAACTGCCATGTCTAGCAGGCGGTTGTCCAGTATTGATGAAGGGAAATACCCTGAAACCAGACTGGTATACTGATCCTGTCACTGCTAGATGCTAAGGGTTTGCACCCCTGTTTGCAATATATTGGACACAGGTTGTGTTACTAACCAGCTGGAGGAGGTGTCCTCTTGGGGTTAAAAAAAATGGTAGTAATGTAGTTCCATATGGAACAGCCATGTTGAGGTGTCTACAAGCATTACTTTATATATGCTGAGACCCCCTTCGGTCATGACTGACCATGGGATTGCACTTAGAAAGTTACCCTCCCAGGCACAAGTCTGGGCAAGGTTGTTTATGGAAAGCCAGCAGTCGCCCATGCATACCAGCCTCCCCTCTCCCTGCCATCAGTGTTATCCAAGGGAAAAGCAAAAGCCGATACAGCTTGGCACCTGTGACGTCGCAACTCATTTCTACAGCTGAGTTAAGTGGAGCAACGTGAAATAAAGTGTCTTGCTCAAAATATAAGTAAAGGGGTATTGCAGATGTTCCTTCTATAAATGAGTATGGAAATTAGAGATTTAAACTCCAAATAAGTAGCGTAGGGCAAATATGTATTAGAAATGTCCAATGGAAAGACACTCCTAGGTTTGAATTAAAAGATGAACTAACTGTTGAAATCATTACGTAGTATAATGTATTTTTTAAAAAATTTCTATACATAATGAAGTTTAGCGTGAAGAGGTGGTATATAAGAAACCAATACTATATAGTTAACGTAAACAAATGGTAGGAGAAATAGAGGGATAAGAATGAGTTAAAGAGAGAATATGATGTATATAAGGGACTCCTGTTTGCATAAAACATCATATTAGGTAACGTATTAATGATAAAGCATAAAAAAGTAAGTAAAAACAGGCTGTTTCAAAGAAAGCTATAACATAATGGGAATGAATGGAAATTTGGTTAATACTAGGGACGTCTGTATTTGAATGTACCCTTGTCTTTTTACCAGAAGATGGTTGTAAATGAGAGTTACTGTCATTTTCAGTCTTCTGTGAAAAACATTTCTAGCTATGTGAAAATACTACCTTGCTTGGAAACAGTTGAGGGTTGGCTACAGGAAGGGCATCTGACCAGAGAAAGTTCTGCCTCAACAAATTCTATTTGACCCATGCAAGCATGGAGAAGTGGATTCTATAATATATATGTGTGTGTGTGTGTGTGCAGGCATGGCGGTGTGATAAGAAGTTTGCTTCTCAACCACATGGTTTGGGTTCAGTCCTTCTGCATGGCACCTTGGACAAGTGTCTTGTGAGTGCACTTGGTTGATGGAAACTGAAAAAAGCCCATCGTATATATATATATATATGTGTGTGTGTGTTTTTGTGTTTATGTTTGTTCTCCATTACCACTTGGTAACCAGTGTTGGTGTGTTTACATCCCCGTAACATAGCTATTTGGCAAAACAGACTGATAGATTAGCCATGTGGTCAGGAAGCAAGCTTCATACCTGTACCTCTAAGAGCTATATCAGTGTGTCTTGTGGTTCTGGCAACACTATGGAAGTGTCTGTATCTTTTCCTACACTTGACTTCCTATCTATACTTATTATGAATCAGACATTGCTGCCTTAACTGGCTTTATTTATTTTTTTTTTGTAAATGGGGACAGTAGTGTTAAAACAGCATCATTGGGGCTATTGATTTGATGCCATAATAGCCAGCCAACTCCCAAGATTATAAAACCACTTGCAGCTAATTACTTAATGCACTCACTTCATGAATAATCAATGCAATGATAAACTCCCTTTAGTTAACTTCGAAATGCCAATTTCTTTTCTTGTTTCTACTTTTCATTCTATAATTAATAAGTGACACTTGCAGGGAGCGATTGCTTCTGTTGAACCATACACTTTTACGATAGTAATATTATCAAGAGACAAATAACAGTTAAATATAATCAATTATTATATTTTTTTCCATTTTCTTCAGACACACATACACACACAGATTTGTATGTGTGTATATACATGTATGTATATATACATACACATTTATGTATGTATGTATGTATGTATCCATCTATCTAACTATCTATGTACTTATGTAC
Organism: Octopus bimaculoides; assembly: GCF_046866305.1. Taxonomy (NCBI): domain Eukaryota; kingdom Metazoa; phylum Mollusca; class Cephalopoda; order Octopoda; family Octopodidae; genus Octopus; species Octopus bimaculoides. The sequence continues at coordinate 11,120,894 of NC_142945.1, read as the reverse complement.
CTGCCTGTCTATCATTAGTGGTATATAAGAAACCAATACTATATAGTTAACGTAAACAAATGGTAGGAGAAATAGAGGGATAAGAATGAGTTAAAGAGAGAATATGATGTATATAAGGGACTCCTGTTTGCATATGTCTCACCCTTCCATGGCTGAGACATATATATAATATATATATATATATATTCTTTATGTGAATAAAAATTACTTTTGTTTGAATTCAGAACAGATAATTCACAAAGCATTTAATAGCATTTATTGAATCGCTTTTGCATGAAATTACATAAGTGAAAATTCTGTTGTCAGTAAAGTTATTTTATTTGTAAGCTATAAGATAATAATTTTTTGTGTCTTGACCGAATGTCTCTGTCAATGCATGTAGAATATGTTTGTATTGATGTCACCCCATTACGTAATTTATTGCTGGAAGAATGTCTGAATATTGCTATAAAATTTTGGTAAGTGCATATGGAAATATTGGAGCAGGAAGTTGAATGAGAGTGTGTTTAAAAGTATAAAAATAAAGTAAAAAACACATGCATTTTGTTAGTTGCAGTGAGTAGTGGGGTGGACAAAGATACACATACATATACGCGCACATGCACACATATATTCATAGTAATAAATATACCAATACATTATATTGTCTTTGAGCTTTTGAAGTTCAATGGTAATCCATGTATATAATGGTTGGAAAAATAAGGATGCATGAGAATTGAGAGTTGAGTTAGGTTTAAAAAAAGGGTTAAAAGTTTGTGTTAAGCAGGAAGTGTGGTGTCAAAACAGGAAGTGTGTGTAAGGGGAGACAAATGTTTTTAGTTGGAGTTTTGAACTCTTTTTCAACAGGAAGTTTATGTCTGTTCTTGTTGAAAAAGAGTTCAAAACTCCAACTAAAAACATTTGTCTCTCCTTACACACACTTCCTGTTTTGACACCACACTTCCTGCTTAACACAAACTTTTAACCCTTTTTTTAAAACCTAACACAACTCTCAATCCTCATGCATCCTTGATGAATGAATAATGGAACATATGGGGAAAATAGGTTTCCTTTTGGGATCCCAAGTTGTCCTCAAGTATTGTGAATGGTTGCTGAGGTGCACTTTTGTGGTTCAAGCAGAATCTTTGACTGATCATGACTGATCTCTGACCCATGTTATCACAGATCAATTCATGATAAGCGTAACATGGTTCACAATAAGCATGCTGTGTGCCAAAGTGTCTTCTACAACCATCTCAGGAGTAGTGTTTGCAGAGGAGTGAAAGAATACTATAAGGACTAAATGTCATCTTAACTTGGCATGTGAGAGTGTGTTTGCGTTTGACTGAGTGCATAAAGTGGAGAGGCCAACAAGTATGAGACTGGTGTGGAAACAGAGCAAACAACAGACATATGATGAAAAGTGGTTCAACCATGACCATCTCATCATGCTTTCAAGCATAATGTACCTAGGACTACATCCTGTGTATTGATCCATTTTTTTTTAAAAGATAATAGTCATTTTTTGTAACATGTCAAGTGATCATGTTCCTTCATTGGCTTGAATTCAGTGCTTTTACCAGCAGGGATATTTGTTTACAGAACAGTCTTGCTTAAAGGACAAACATGAGAATTCTGCAGAATCTGTTGAGATTTTCTTGGCAAGGAATCAGAAAACTTAACACTCTGTGCAATGCACTTATAAGATATGCTTTTTACTTTTTTTTTTTTTTTCTATAATCTTGCACATGTTGCAGTGCTAGATGAATTCCTCTTACATCAAGAGAAAATTACTTGTAAAGAACTGCGCACGAAATTTAAAGAATGTTGTCAACGTGGCTTCTACTGTAGAACTTTCTTGTGAACTGTTTTGACTTGAAGAGTGGAGTGCTAATTCAGTGGAATCATGTTACCTACAAAATGTTTGCAAAATAATATAAAATAAAGGCAAAAGATTTATCCGATGGCTGTGAGAGAGAGAGAGAGAAAAAAAAAACAAAGAAAAAAACGGAGTTAAAGTAAAATAAAGTGATATCATCAGTGATTACATTCCATTTGTCAAAGACATTTAAAGAATTCTAATGGGATGGATGTACACTGAAGTATGCATGTTAAATCAGTTGTTAAGATTGTTTATAACTAAGTGAAACAAGAATCTCTGGAAAATACTAAATATGAACAGTTTGAAATGAAATAAATTATTTTGCTGTTATGGGAAAATAATGTTTTATTTTGCAAACAATTTATAATTTTGTATAGTTATAAAATAGACATCTCCAGCATCATTTTAACATCCACTTTTCTATCCTTGCATGGGTCGGACAGAATTTGTCGAGGCAGATTTTCTATGGCCAGATGGTCGTCCTTTCACTAATCATGGCTTGTTTTCAAACAAAGTAGTATTTTCCCATGACCGGACATATCTTGGAAGATTGGAAACGAAGGACACTGCTTACATGATGGTGACACTTGTTTACAGCTATCACACACACATGCAATGTGTTTCTCAGTTTCTGCCTACCAACTCCATTCAGAAGGCTTTGGTCAGCCTGGACCTGTTGTAGAAGATGTTTGACCAAAGTGCCACACAGTGGAAGTGAATCTGAAACCATTCAATTAGGAAACAAACTTCTTACCACATAGTCATGTTTGCACCTATGACCAATTTTTCATTAAAATGGAATCTTCAGTGTCTCACGGAATTACGGGAAACATTGGCAATATACCAATATAATTAAATATCTAAGTTTTATGGCAAACCAAACAGCATAATCATCACCTCAAGTTACTTATGCATGATTTTTCTACACCTCAAAATTCTGTACCCACAATGTCTTATTGTGGCAATTATATATAAGCACACCTATTTTGTAGACAATATGAACTTATTCTATCTGCTACCACTCTTAATGAATCTCAGACCATCCAAAGCGGTGCTTTCTGTAGTGTTTTACATACCTATAAGTCAATGTGTAAGCTTTCATGCGGTCATTTGTGTCATGTATTGATTAGGAGTTCAATACATAACAAATGTACAACATTTGTTATGTATTGATTTGGAGTTCAATACACAATAATTTGACTTGCTAGAAATAGTAGCCAAATCTCTTTTATTATTCCCTATTGTCTTTTTTAAGATGATTGGGAGTAATAAGAGGGAGATGGGACACAAATGCAAAGACAGACGTGTGTGTGTGTGTGTGTGTACCTCTACCTAGAAAAAAGATAAGTTACAAAAACACCAATGACAATTCAAGAACCAACAAAACCTGTGAGAGGAAAGTCTTTCCTCAGTGAAACATATAACATGGTGTGACAAAATCCAAAAGGAAACTGCAAGGAAGTGGGGGATCCAAATGAAGAGAAGCAGAAAAGAGTAGAGAACAGTGTAGAAAAGCCAATGATAGCTTATCCTTCATTGGCAGTAAAGGGGTTAAAGTAAGTAGTGTCTTAAAAAAGGGCACATTGAACGGTGTAATTTTAGATATACTCTGATGGTGGTGGCAGCGGTGATGGTACAGGGTGGTCACCTCTGTACCCATACTCAATATTGTAATGTATTCAGTTTGATGATTGACCATTTCTGTCAAGTCATCGTCCTTAGTGAAATGTGTGTTAAAAGAATGTTTGTTCATTTATTTCTATCAGTGTGGCTTACTACATAGAGGCTCTTTTTATTTACTTTTTTTCTTCTTTTACTATAGAGTTGTACTATTCTTGCTTGTATCTCTGCTCTACTACTACTACTACTACTACTACTACTATTATTATTAGGGTGGTGAGTTGGCAGAATCATTCGCACGCTGGGCAAAATGCTTCGTGGCATTTCACCTGTCCTTACGTTCTGAGTTCAAATTCTGCCAGGGTCAACTTTGCCTTTCATTTTTGCAGGGGTTGATAAAATAAGTACCAGTTGAATACTGAGGCTGATGTAATCGACTATCCCCCTCCCCAAAACTTCAGACCTTGTGCCTATAGTAGAAAGGATTATTATTATTATTTTACTTTTCAGAGCTCTTGACTTCATTTGCTCTGCTTTGATTCTGTGAAAACAGACAGCAACATGTCAGAGGTCTCACATTGATTATTATTATTATTATTATTATTATTATTATTATTATTATTATTATTATGATTAAGGTGGAGAGCTGGCAGAATCGTTAGCATGCGGGACGAAATGCTTAGCGGTATTTTGTCTGCTGCCACATGCTGGGTTCAAATTCTGCTGGGGTCGACTTTGCCTTTCATCCTTTCGGGGTCAATTAAATAAGTAATCGACTTAATCCCTTCCCCCAAATTTGAGGCCTTGTGCTTCCAGTAGAAAGTATTATTATTATTATTATTATTATTATTATTTTCTTCCTTTCTCATTTCAGGCAAAAGATTTTTAGATGATTATATAGAACACTACCATCCATTAATCTATAATCATCATGAATTGGATAGAAATCATAGGCGCTACAAACGCTCACTGAATAACCATATTCTACTTTCTTTCAATGCCTTTGATCGGTAAGTTGAATAAAAGCTCTTTTTCCCAGGCTGGGATCTTCAATTCTTTTATCATATTTATGTTGAAATAATGATGACTTTATGAAAAAAAAAAAAACTGTCATGATTGAGCTGATATTTTGGAATATAAATTAATATTACATTTTGATTGGAAGTTTTAATTGGGATTGCTTTAGAACATGGAATTCGTATCAGAACCAAGGGCTGTTTCAGGCAAGTTGTCTGGGGAGAGTCATTCACTTTTAGTACCTTATAAATCTAACACACTCACTGGTCCAATTTCCATTTGTTTACTTATTTATTTATAAATAAATGACTGGAAATTAGACTGGTGAGTGTGTTAAATTAATAAGGCACTAAGAGAATGACTCTCCTCAGACACAATAGATTATGTTGCTAATACTTATATGCAAAAAGTCATAATCATACCAGCATAACTTACTGTTTCCAGCACACTTAAAATTTAGTAATTTTTCTTTTCTTTTCTGTCTGTCTGTCTGTCTCTCTGTTTTTTTTTGCTTTGTTTAATTCTCAATCATGATAACTGTGTATTGTAAACATAAACGTGTTCAATATTTGCAGAGACTTCACATTGAAGCTCGAAAAAGATGACACAATTTTCGCTCCAAATCATGTACATCAAAATTCAAATGGTACAAGGGAACCGGTTGACACGTCCTTTGTATACAAAGGAACAGTGTTAGGTAACTAATTTCACTTTGCATTCTTTTAAAAATAATGACTGTTTATATTTCGAACAAGAAAAACACCCTTTTGATTTATTATTACAGCATTCTTAAAAACATAAGTATTTCACATTAAAATATAAATCAAAAACAGGAAAAAAATATCACTTTTGCTCATGGTTTTATTTTCTGCTCTAACAATAAATCAAAATTATGTTTACCATGACTGTATATTATGTCAGTGTTTGAGCACAATAGACCTATTGGAAAATACTCTCGGCATAACAAGGAACTTGTCAGTTTGTTTAATCTAGGCTTTTTGAACCTCTTAAATTATATATATATGCAATCTTTGTATGTAATGTATTCATTATTTCTGGTCAGGTTTGCTGTACTTGATAAGGTGTGTCAAGCTAAGTAAAATTGCTGTCTTTCACACATCCAGGCTTGTCCTTTCAGGTGCCAGTGCGTTGTAAATATACCTGTTCCGCTGTTGTGTAAATGCATTTGTGCCAGTGACAAGTAAAAGTGCACCCAGCACACTCTGTTAAGCGGTTGGTGTTAGGAAGGGCATCCAGCCGTAGAAACCATGCCACAACAGACAGCCGGGGTCTGGACAGCTCCCATGTCAAACCGTCCAACCCATGCCAACATGGAAAACAGATACTAAACAAAAAGCTGAAGCAAACGTTTGGATGGTAATGGTGTTTGCCAACAACACTTGGTACATTGGTGTGTGTGTGGAAGAAGGTGATTGCTTCAACTGATGTAAGGAGTGAAACATTTATTGTTTCATACTATTATGTAAATCCCTTATTTCCCTTGACAATTGAACTAGTCAAACTATATATATATATATATATATATATATATATATATATATATATATATATACACACACACACACACACACACACACACACACACACACACACACACACACACACACACACACACATACATACATACTTGCATGAGGGAGTGCTGAAAAGTGCCTGGCTTTAAGAGTATCACAAAGAGCCTGGTTGGAGGCCCAACCTTCCAAGTTCTTTTACAGGGAATTTAAAAATCAGAGGGTACCTGTCCTCAGTCAAATCGTCCAACCCATGCTAGCATGGAAAGCGGACGTTAAACGATGATGATGATGATGATATCTAAACATAAAACAAACATTAGTGTAGCATCATCATCATCATCATCATCATTATCATTTGGGATCCATTGTCCAAGCTAGCATAGGTTTTGATGGTTTAACTGGAACAGATAAGCTGGAGAGCTGTACCAGGCTCCAGTCTGATTTGGTTTGGTTTCTACGGCTGGATGCCCTTCCTAATGCCAACCACTCCAAGAGTGTAGTGGGTGTCTTTTATGTGTCACCTTCCCATTTTATTATTGCTGGCTTACACTTTATTGAGATTAGTGAATTTTCTTCACTGCAAAAAAGATATATGTGTTTGCATTGGGAGCCCTTTGCATCGAAGATCGGTGATTGTCATACGCTAACGAAGGGTAAATACCCAGAAACCCGGGTCCGTGCGTATCACGTCAGATCGATGATGGGAAGGATGACTTCCTTTTGCAAATACCGACAGGGCACAGAAAGTGTGCCAATAGCCAGCTGGAGGAGATGTTCTCCTGGGGCTACAAGCTACAGTAGCAATCACCCTTAGGGGTTAGCTGCATTTAAGTGGCAAATATACTTCAAGTTGTCGTGCAGCTACTGTTAATACCTCGTTCAGAGATTTATTATTGCTATATCATTATTGTTATCTGCTTGTTATAGATAATTTGAGTAATTCCTTTTATTAATTGCTATTAATTGTTGCAACTGTAATTAAATGTGAATCCATTCGATTATTCCCTGATATTTCTGATGTTTCGATTTACAAAATATCTGACTCGATGTTCATGAATTAGCTAATTTTATGAAGTGGAGTTGGCAGGGGAGGCTACAAAAGCTTAAATTCTGTCAGATTGTAACTGATATTTTTTATTGTTTAATGTTCTTTGGTTTGTTTCTTATCACCACCCATTTAAACTCTTTCCCAAATCGTTTTCAACGTGGGAGATAATTTCAGCTAATTATCCTCAATGATGTTTAGTTCATATATTGAAACATCTCTCATTTATATTTACTTTCTTATATTACATTGTTTCTTATATGTGTGAGAACTGATTTATTTTGGTGAATCACTGAATATACTTCTGGAGCTTAATTATGAATTTTTCTTTTAATAATTGGTTTTGTGTTAATGTTAATTATAAGGGCAGTAGATTGTCAGAATTGTTAGAGGCTTCTACAAATTGCCTTGTGGATATCTTTTGTGTTTTGAGTGTCCTGTTGAGGTCAGCTTGGCTTCTCATCCTTCTGAGGTAGATAAAATTACATACCAATCAAGAACTAGGTCCGTTTTATTTTTTATATCCCACACCAATAAAAAGAAAAGTAAAAAGAAAAAAATACTGTCACTATGTGCCAATGTTACAACTTAATAATTATTTTCCAAACATTTTCAGGTTATTCAAACAGTAAAGTATTTGGAGTAATTATAGCAAAATTATTTCGTGGGGAAATTTCACTCCCAAATGAACCAACTTATCATATAGAGCCTTCCACAAGATTTTTCAGTACAAAACAGCCATTCCATTCAGTAATTTACTCTGAAAAAGATCTCAATGTTGATCCATATAAGTAAGTATTTTACGTTTTCTTTTAAATGGTTTTTTAACATATTTTAAGTTTGTAGCCATTAGTGAAAACCTACAGCTTTTTATAATGGATAAAGATAATTTTTCATCCGAAAATAATCTTTTTATATGCAAACATGAATTCATACAGGAAAACTATCCAGAGAACAGAATCTGTATTTCTGACACACACAAATGTGCCAGTTTTCTTTCCTACATTTCCTCTGCACTTTTTGGTTTCTTGCCAAAAGAATCACATCTTTCTTTGCCAAATCTACCTACTACCCCTACACTTTTCTACCCAGAGGGTTCTGTAAGCAGTGCTTCTGCAGCCAAAATCAACACATTCGTTGTTCCACACTGACTTTAAAGTTCACTCTATTCATATACACAAGAAAAAATTTCCTCTCTATTCACTTTTGTCTATTTTTCAAGGGAAATTTACTATAATCTCTTTAGAAAGGTAAATTACTAGTATCCTTTATAAGCAGATTATTGCATCACGTTCAAGCTGGAGTCAGACACAAATGTTAGGGATTATTTAGATTAGAATAAAGCAGTTTGCTTAATTTTATTTACATTTAGCAACTATACTTTAAGGCTTAAGATTAGAATTTTTTATAGTAAGGACTTTTTATTAAAACAGACAGTATTATGTATCTGAAAGATTACTTTTGTATATTGTCTGAGGAGTAGCAACAGTGGCCATAGCTGCATAAGGCTTTGTTTGACTAAGGTTTGGATATGGCTTGTATTAGGACACCTGTAAGTTAGTGTTTGACAGGAATAGATGAGCAAAAGAGGAGTTACGGAGAGATGTAGTACTGGGAGATGAGTTTAGTATGAATGGTGAGAGATATAAATCCAAACCATTGAGTTTTGGACAATTTTGAGGAACAAAGATCAATGTATTTGTGACTGATGATATATAGGAAGACAGCACATTGGTACTCTTTTACTCCTTTACTTGTTTCAGTCATTTGACTGTGGCCATGCTGGAGCACCACCTTTAGTCGAGCAAATCGACCCCAGGACTTATTCTTCGGAAGCCTAGTACTTATTCTATTGGTCTCTTTTAGCCGAACCGCTAAGTTACGGGGACGTAAACACACCACCATCGGTTGTCAAGCGATGCTAGGGAGACAAACACAGACACACAAACATATACACACACACACACACACACACACATATATATATAGATATATACGACAGGCTTCTTTCAGTTTCCGTCTGCCAAATCCACTCACAAGGCTTTGGTCGGCCCGAGGCTATAGTAGAAGACACTTGCCCAAGGTGCCACGCAGTGGGAATGAACCCGGAACCATGTGGTTGGTAAGCAAGCTATTTACCACACAGCTACTCCTGCGCCTAGTGAAAGTTTTTTTTTTTTTTTATAGGCAAGACCGATTGGAATGTATTTGTGCATGGCAGTTCCACCATCTCAAAAGCAGGAGCAATACTCTAGTTTATATTATAATTGTAGAGGGTCCGCATATTTTCTGGACCTCTAATACATGTTAGCTCAGTATTGTGTATATTTTATACAGAGAAGGTGTGAAAGTTTTAACTATGTTGTGATCATACAGTATGTAGCTGTTCTTTAACCCCAAGTCAGCTCTAATTTACCAATGTTAGACTTGCAATCAAAGGATTTCCAATCATGACTATTCCATCTTATTAATCTGGGTTTATATCATCCAATATGTGTTCCTGTTTTAAGACAACATTGAGTAATCTGACGGAGATTTAGCTACTATTTCTAATGGGTCAAACGACCAAGTGAAGGTTCTTTTGTTGACTCCTATTATGGCTGTTTTCTTGATACATGTAATTATGCTAGTGATTTGAACATAAAACGGGAAAAATAAAGTAAGTTAATTTTAGAAAAGGTGTCCAAATCTACTGTTCATGTGGATATTCGACTTTGTAAACAAATAACTGGGCTTTATTAGCATTGAATATAAAAAACAAAAAACAAAATGGAAGATTGATAAAAAAACAAAAATAAAATGGTGATTCTGTGTGTTTCTGTTATTTCTATAGAGAAAGAAGAGAGAAAGAACAGCAAGAATTGAAGTTTAATAAAAATATAGGAAGCTGCGCAAATGACGATGTCCATGAATGGATGAAATCAGTTCAGTTATCTGTGATAAAACCAAATGATCGACATAAACGGGTAAGGCTTGAGTAATAATATTCTTTTTATGTATTTATTTTGTTTTGTTTGGGGATAAACTTTTAGCATAAGGTCCTGTGACAATGGTTATCAGGAAACTTAGGCTACACCAACGGTAATCGTCTCTGTGAAGGGCCAAAAGAATTAGCTGGAGTTGTATGAATTTGAGAGGAAGACACAGTGGAAATGTTGGTTTAACTGCCAAAACCACAATGTTTATACTATTGTGGTGATGAATCCTCAAACCAAGTTGGAATTATTTACAATAAGAATCAAACACACTTATCACATTCCATGAAATTTGCATGGTGGCCTCAATCAATTCCGTGAGTAATAACGGATATTTATGTATGTATGTGTGTGTGTGTGTATATATATATATATATATATATATATATATACATATATATATATACATATATATATGTATGTATGTGTGTATATATATATATATATATATATATATATATATGTATGTGTGTGTATATATATATATATATATATATATATATATATTACAAGAAAATTTTATATAGGTCACCCAAGGTTTCACACCCACAAAGCTTTGGCTTTGTGGGTACGAAACCTTGGGTAACTTTATATGAAATTTTGTTGTAATAATTACTGATCTGTTTTTCAGAGTGTGCTTGTTTCTAACATATGTTTTTTATTAACTCATCCTGCACAAGTCTCTTTCCCACACGACCTCTTCAGCCACCTGCGGGGGCCAATCAGGGTCCTTGGTACAGGTGAGGATGCCTCCCCTCCGACCCTTCCTAACAAACTTTTTGATGAACTCTTGAACAGCCCCACCTTGTGGAATAGGACTACAAATTCCTCCTCCTCATAGGGCGAGGTGACAGTTTCTATTGTTGGCGGCACAATTCCCACCGACAGGCCTTCCTCCGTTGGTGGCACAATTCCCACCAACGGAGCGTTGGGACACACCAGTGGTCCACTATCAGGCGCCGACCGTATCCTGTTCTTCCTTTTTTCTCCTTTTTTGGGGGCCACGGGAGTAGGGAGCACTTCCACCTTTACCGGAAGGTCCTCCTTCTTCCCCGCAGCCTTCGGTGAGCAACCATTGTTACCCACCTTCTTTCTTTTTTCCTTCCTTCGAGGAGGTTTCCACCACCTCAACATCCTCCGTCTCTCCCTCCAGTGGGGGAGCGGGGGGAACTACATTTATTAACTGCTCCAGGACCCTACTCTGATCTTGGGGACAGTTTTTCTTAATGTGGCCAGGCTCCAGACACAGGTGACACTTGGGGGTGCATCCTTCACGGATCACCGGATACTTGTACCCAGCCATTCTCAAAAAGGTCTGGGAAGACCAGATCTTTGGCTGATCGGGTCCACAGGGTCAAAACAGCTTTTATGTTCAAACTTGCCAGACCTGGCCTCTCATACCTATCCTATAATGTCATTTTAAGAAATAAGCATTCGTATCATTGGAATCTCAGAGTCCAAGATAATGCCTGATTAATTCCAAACAATTTGAATAAGCATTACATTTAGTAGTAATCTGAAATTTTAACTATACCAAACTGAACAAATTTATATCTATTTTTCCTTTTTGTTATATTTTTTTGCAGGAGGCCCCCAGTGAATCTGAAGGCAGGTTACGATATACTCGGAGTGCTAATCAGAATGCTCAAAGTACAATACGTGATCGAACATGTACGTTGTTCCTACAGTCAGACCCGCAATTATGGGACTATATGACTGTAACATTAAAATACGTAAGTACACCAAAGACTATTCAGTTGAAGTTTTATCGTCATTTCATAATTATCCCTTCCACTATAGGCACAAGGCCTGAAATTTGAGGGGAAGGAGACTAATTGATTACATTGACCCCAGTACTTGACTGGTACTTATTTCATCGACCCTGAATGGATGAAAGGCAATGTCAACCTCAGCGGAATTTGAACTCAGAATGTTGTGACAGGTGAAATACCACTAAGCATTTCGAGTGCTCTGCTAATGATTCTGCCAGTTCGCTACCTCATAATAATAATTTGATGTATGTGAGGTCAAGGTGCTTAATTACTAACCATATTTGCTAAACCTTAAACCTGACTACAGTCATGGTCTTGTGTTTGTTATGATAAAATTGGCTTATTTATTAGTAAACAGATCTTTCAAAAAACCTGACCTTCATGGGCAAAATGAGCCTCTGGTAGGGAATGGTTGAGAATCAATGATTTATATGTTTAACGAAGCTACTAGTGTGTTGTTTCTTTTGTGTTGCTCAAGTATCTATCCAGTCAAATAGTTCAATTTAATCATGGTAAATTCATGACAACTTTCATTACAGAATCCTACACAGGCCAGAGACGAAATACTTGGTTTATTTGTAAATCATGTGAATGCTGTTAAATCGATCTACGAAGATACTAATTTCACAACATATGATGGATCATCTTATTTTGTTGGTGTCAGTTTTGTTGTACAACGGACTACTGTAAGTATAACCGTCCAATAGAATATTTGGTTTAATTCATTTCTTTGGCTTTTTGTTGCTGCAAATGTAAATTTTAGCTGATTTTACATTCAACTTGTTAGTGTCACGTGTTTTTCATTGTCCAATCTCTGTTGAACTATAATTTTGTATAATATTTGTTTTGCAGTGATTGATGAATTTATGAACGCTTTATGTTGGTTTAACTGTAACTTATGGTATTCCTGTTTCACTACAGTCTACAACACTGATATTCGACTATAACTTCTGACATCCATCTTTCACTAGCTTTAATGACACCATCTGATAGCTTATGGCAGATGTGTTTCACTGTTGCTTTGATATTTATGTTCATGTTTCACCATGGTTTTGACATTCATATCTCATTGTAGCTTATGACATCAAAATCATTCTATAATTAACGACAGCCATGTTTTTACTGAGGCTTGTATCATTGTTTGTCTCACTGTAAAGACACCAATGCTAATCTGACTAGCTTATGATCAATGCTTGTCTGAGTGTAATTTATGACCAATAGAGGATCTTTGTCATCAGTGACACCCAGTTGCTGATATATGAGCGTCTGGGCAGAATCTCAATCAAGAGATTCCGGAGATGTAATTCTTAGCGACTGGCAGCAGCTAGTGCTCTTTAGATGACGATGTGCCTGTTTGTCTGACTTATAAGCATCGTTGTTTATCTGATTGTAGTTTGTAATACAACTATTTATCTCCTTGTATCTTATGATATGATTTATGTAACTGACTTCAGCTTATGATGCCTATGTTTTACCCGACTAAATTATTACTTTGCTTTCTAACTATAGATTATGACACCAGAAACTGAGGATTGCAACAGTGGGAAAAATCCAAGTCAGTTTTGCTCTCCAAATATTGATGTGAGCAACTTTCTAAATCAGAACTCTCTTACCTCTCATGATGATTTTTGTCTGGCCTACATATTCACATATAGAGATTTCAATGGTGGAACTCTGGGCCTTGCTTGGGTTGGATCTCCTAACAGTAAGGGAAATTTTTCTTAAATCTTTTTGCCGTTTAATCACCTCTCGTCTGTATGTCCTCCATTAACTGGTTTCCTTCTTTCCAGTTTGTTATGGAAACAACCAGTTTTTATATGCGTGAAATTACATGTTCAAAAAGTTCTCTTTTCTTCTTTTATAACAGTTGGGTGTAGTTTGAGGAACATTTGACTAGGCTGCTATTTCCAGCATATTAAGTAGGCATATAAAATGGTTGGACAGTTGCTACTGGAACAAATTTGGTCATAGGTTTACTCTGCTAGCATTAAACTGGAGCTAAGCAACAATTCATTAAGTCCATGGCTGACCTAAGCCTTGTGAAGTGGATCTGGTTGATGGAAACTGAAAGAAGCTTGGTGTATATCCATATATATATGTATAAATATATATATGGTTACCAGTTCAGTCCCAGTTTATGGCACTCTTTGACTTGTGTCAGTCATTTAACTGTGGCCATGCTGGAGCACATGTGTGTGTGTGTGTGTGTGTGTGTGTGTGTGTGAGTGTGTGTTCATTTTATGTTGGGTTATAATAAAAACTGTTTTGCAATAAACTGAATGATTACTCAATATGCTTTGTAGACTACGTATTTATTGTACTTTTACAAGAAGAGTGATGATAGTGACTTCAAAGTTTCAACCTGCCAGCTTTTGTTGGGCACAGACTTCCACTTCGAAGTCACTGTTACCGCTCATCTTGTAAAAGTATAATATTTATGTGTGTGTGTGTGTGTGCGCGCGCGCGCGTGTGTGTGCATGTGTGTTATAAATGAATATCAGTGTCATACAAGCAGTGTTGTTCATTTCCAATATTCTGTGAAAATATGTTTGGCCATGGGAAATATTACCTTGCTTGGAATCAAAGAAGTGTTGGTGACTGGAAGGGCATCCAACCATAGAAAATGTGTTGCGAAACATTCCATCAGATCTGTGCAAGTCTGGGGGGGAAAAAAAGTACATTCAGATGATGGTGATGATGAAGAGATGAGGAATTTGATGTTTTAGAGCTGTTATTTTATCTGAAAGAAAAGCAGTCCCCTGCTCTCTTTCAGGCAGAGGAACAGCTACAAAACCTTGCATTCTTCTCTTCCCCATGGCATTCAAACATATGCATACTCTCAAGCTTCATTGACAAATGACAAAATCACTGGTTGGTAACAAGATGGCTAATTAGTCTCTTAAAATAGTTTGAGAGGCAGCCTATTTGTAGCTCATTTTAATTCCTTTCACACCATATTTGTTGACCTTCTTTCCATCAGCATGAAATACAGAAATGTCAGTTCACCACAATGCTGACATTATTCTCACCTATCGGGTTTTCTCATAGAACAGGTAATTTATGTGTAGACTGTGTGAATATTGCTGAAGCAATCTGCAAAAATGCTAACTTTTCACAACTAGTGATTAATCACAGGCATGGCTGTGTGAGGTTTAAGAAGCTGGCCTTCTAACCTTGTGATCTCCGGTTGAGTCCCAGCTGTGCAGCCTTCCAGCATGCCAATCCGGTCAAACCAACCCATGCCAGCATGGACAACTGACATTCGTTTCAAGGAAAGTATTCAGAGAAAAACAAAAAGTTTGTTCAATGTATCTTACAACATTTTAATCCATTAACTCTTTAGCATTTAAACCAGCCATATCCAACCCTAATATTCTATTTATTTTGCTGTTCAAACCAACCAGATCCTGTCTGTTACACCTACCCTACAACATCATTCTAAAATTAAACAATTGCTTCATTGACAGCTTGAAGCTATGAGATAAGGCATGATTAATTCAAAATACTTGCAAACTGTATTCAATTCAGTGTTTTTAATTAATATTATTGTTCACGTTTAATTGCCATACATAATTCTTCTTCATGGTTGATCTCTTTCATTTGCCAGTACTTATTGTGTCTTTATATATTTATGTGTGTGTGTTTGTATATGTGTGTATATGTATATATATATATATATATATATATATATATATATAAGCAATGTTAATTCTCTAAATGAAGTATTAACAGTAACTGCACGATAAAGTGTAGTATATTGCCACTTAAGTGTGGCTGACCCCTAGGGGTGGATGTTACTGTTGCTTTTAGCCCCAGGAGGACATCTCCTCCAGCTGGCTTATCGACACACGACTGTGTCCTGTTTGCCAAGGGAGTTATCCCTCTCACCTCGGCCAGCAGCACGAACGTATCCGGATTTCAGGGTTATTTCCCTTCGTCGGCGTTCGACAGCTGATGACCTTGGTGAGAGAGAAAAACCTGGCAGACCTTATATCTTCTTTTCCAGTGACATTCTTCACTGATATTGAAAAGGTGAAAACAAGCAATGTTAATTCTCTAAATGAAGTATTAACAGTAACTGCACGATAAAGTGTAGTATATTGCCACTTAAGTGTGGCTGACCCCTAGGGGTGGATGTTACTGTTGCTTTTAGCCCCAGGAGGACATCTCCTCCAGCTGGCTTATCGACACACGACTGTGTCCTGTTTGCCAAGGGAGTTATCCCTCTCACCTCGGCCAGCAGCACGAACGTATCCGGATTTCAGGGTTATTTCCCTTCGTCGGCGTTCGACAGCTGATGACCTTGGTGAGAGAGAAAAACCTGGCAGACCTTATATCTTCTTTTCCAGTGACATTCTTCACTGATATTGAAAAGGTGAAGACAAGCAATGTTAATTCTCTAAATGAAGTATTAACAGTAACTGCACGATAAAGTGTAGTATATTGCCACTTAAGTGTGGCTGACCCCTAGGGGTGGATGTTACTGTTGCTTTTAGCCCCAGGAGGACATCTCCTCCAGCTGGCTTATCGACACACGACTGTGTCCTGTTTGCCAAGGGAGTTATCCCTCTCACCTCGGCCAGCAGCACGAACGTATCCGGATTTCAGGGTTATTTCCCTTCGTCGGCGTTCGACAGCTGATGACCTTGGTGAGAGAGAAAAACCTGGCAGACCTTATATCTTCTTTTCCAGTGACATTCTTCACTGATATTGAAAAGGTGAAAACAAGC
>NC_142945.1:11049339-11099339 GCF_046866305.1 Octopus bimaculoides | reverse complement strand
TTGAAATGGTAGAACCGATAAAATGCCATGGCCAAAAAACCCTTGTGATATTTAGCTTTGTCTTTCTACATTCTTAATTGTAACCCTTTTCCTTACCATATTTCTCATGAAATAGTGTCTTTATTTCAACTAATTTTGAAAATAATGAATTTAGTGAAATAACTCTGTCATTAATTAAGCTGTTGTTTAAAACAAAGTAACTTAAAATTTCGATGAACAGTTTTAAATTAGATCTCTTTGATACAAAGTTTGCATCATTGAACCATGGGTGATCTTAATCGAGTTGATATCAAAAGGGTTAAATTCATTGGGAATTTCTTAATACCTTTCTCTTCTGGATCAATAAACTAAATACCAGTTGCACTCTGGGGATACATTGAATTGATTGTGGCCATCTTCACAAATTTATAGTTTTGTGCCAATGGAAGAAATTATTATTTACAGCAAAACTTAATGATTCTAAATACATTCATACAAGAAATATTTTAATATTCTGAACTGCTTAGTAAATCATACTGCAAAGCAATATCATATGATTTTAAATGATTATCCAGTCTCCAACAAATAGGTGAAAGACAACAACTCCTGAACATTGTAAGAAAAGTAAAAGCTCATCTATTATGGCCATATTCACAGAAGCAGAAGTCTAGAAAACATTATCATGCAAGGAAGGGTAATATATCGTTGTTGGCACTCCGTCGCTTACGACGTCGAGGGTTCCAGTTGATCCGATCAATGGAACAGCTTGCTCATGAAATTAACGTGTAAATGGCTGAGCACTCCGCAGACGTGTACCCTTAACGTAGTTTTCGGGGATATTCAGCATGACACAGAGTGTGACAAGGCTGACCCTTTGAATTACAGGCACAACAGAAACAGGAAGAAAGAGTGAGAGAAAGTTGTGGTGGAAGAGTACAGCAGGGTTCACCATCACCCCTGCCGGAGCCTCGTGGGGCTTTAGGTGTTTTCGCTCAATAAACACTCACAACGCCCGGTCTGGAAATCGAAACCACGAGTCTGCTGCCCTAACCACTGGGCCATTGCACCTATATCAAGAGGCAGACAAAGAACACTGGATGGACAATATCAAGCTGGTTGGTCAAGAGTAGCAAAACAGTTGGAGACCTTGCACTTAATTGGGAAGACTCTCATTGGGGTGTGTCACCATTGTGCTGCAGGCATACAATACATGGCGAGTCTCATCTGAATGAAAATATCAAACTTGTTTTAATCTGGGGAAAATAATAGAAAAGAAGCTTCTGTATATTCAGGAAGTTTCCATGATGCCTTTGCTATCAAATAGTTCCATTTCATTCTTTTAACCGATCCACGTCAATAATGGAAATTTTAGATATTCGCCATGCTTGAGGAGACCTATTGAGTCAAGAACATCAAAACCAAAATCAAATGGAAATTGTAGTTGTGATCCCTGTGCCGGTGGCATGTAAAAATTGCCATCTGAACGTGGTCATTGCCAGCCCCCTCTGGTCCCTGTGCCGGTGGCACGCAAAAAGCACCCACTACACTTGGAGTGGTTGGCGTTAGGAAGGGCATCCAGCTGTAGAAACACTGGCAGATCAGACTGGAGCCTGGTGCAGCCTCCTGGCTTCCCAAACCCCAGTCGAACTGTCCAACCCATGCCAGCATGGAAAACGGACGTTAAACGATGATGATGATGATGATGTTTCTATTGAGTATTTTCCAACTGAAAATAATTATTTTCTTTTCTATTTCAGTGAAACATCGGGTCCTTGTTGTGATGGGGACAAGTGTACTTTCATATCTGATAAACTGTGTCATAAAGAAGAGGAGCAAGGATGCACTTACAATTCTTCTTGTGAATATCCTTTATTGTGTGTGATTATAGTTTAGTTTTTGGTCAGTATTATATTCTATAATGATGGTGGTAACTTCCAGGAGAACTGAGCCTGAAATCTAACTTGATCATTGATTAATAACCATTTTGTTCCATTTTCATCGCATTGCAAATGCTTTTGTAAAAAGAAAAAACACTCACATCCTCTTAAATCAACTTTGAAAAAAAATTGGTGCTTCATACTAGTATATATTAAGCAATTTTCTAAAACTGTTATTAGTCAGGTTATTAAGGGAGTTAATTTCAATCTCAACCATCCATGTTGTTACATTGGAAAAACACAACATCCCTATTAAGTTGGATATAAAGATTCCCTTTTGGTATTAATATTGTTTCTGTTTGCTATCAATTATCTTTTTAATACGCCCACTGGCTGTTTGTAACATCAGTGCCTGAATAGATCGTTGACAAGGAGATTCAGCTGTGATATTGCTACAGGATGCCTACCACTGAGGAGTCCAGGCAGGGCGAAATCATGATATAACATTTCTGGCAGGCTGTAGCAGACAGTTTTTATTTGTCAACGATATAAATATGAATGCTTTTTTGCACCATGAGAGGTCCTCTCAAGGTAAATAACACAATATCCTGTGTTCAAACACATTAAGTTGAATAAAAAGATTGCCTTTGTTTAGACTGTACATAACTAGGTACTGGCCATACTTTTATCATGAAAGTATTTGGCCTAGTAGTAGTAGTTTGAGTGTCATAAGATTGTGTTTTCGATTCCTGAACCAAGCAGTATTTTGTTTTCTGGAGCAAAGCATTTCATTTCATGCTGCGCTAGTCCATTCAGCTGTAAATGAGTCAATGATAACTGGAAAGTTAACCTTGTGATGAACTGGTGTTCCCGTTCAGAAGGAAGTGTTGTAATTTCTGTTACGTATATGCTATGGGAATATGCTATGTCAACCTTATGAGTCCTAGAGCTCATAACAGACCCAAGTCTAAATGCTTCTTCTTACAGTGCTGGATGTTTTTGTGCAGATATTATTTAACCCCAGGTGAGCTGGCAGAATCATTAGCACGTCAGGCAAAAATGCTGAATCCATGTACAACTGCATAAGATAGTTGTAGCCTTTGTCTTTATTTTCATTAATATTATCTTTGTAAATTATATTTGTTGCTGTTTGAATTGTTTCTCTGATATTCTTGTAAAACCATTGTGAGTTTCACTTTTCTTTAACTGTGTCTCACTGGTAAACGTGCGACTTGTCCAACTCCAACCTTCAAGAAAAACGAAACACTATGCAACCACAACAGCAAAATTTGCCTCGATGGTGTAAGTAATGACATGTTCTATCTTTCATTTTAACTTTATTGTAGAAACACACAGCTTTAACCCTTAAGGTTTCCAATTATTCTGTCAAATGTAATGCTTATTTATTCACATTTTTTTGGATTTATCCTGCACTATGTTATAACCTTGATATTTCGATGATGTGATTGTGTATGTTCAAAATGACATTCTAGAGTAGGTGTGAGATATCAGATCTGGCCAGTGTGAACATAAAGCAAGCAGAATATTGTGGCCGGATATGGCTTGTTTAAGGGCTAAAGGGTTAATCAAATGGATGATAAAACATTTCACACACTGAAACATTTCATAAGTCAGAAATAACTCTACTGATGTCTCATCAGATGAACCAATATTTGATATGGCAAGGCATCTCTGAGAAATGATCTTTCTCTATGGGAAGTAAATGAGAAGATAGTATCTTTTCCTCCTTTCTTCCTCCCTCTTTTGTGTCTCCCTCTACATCTATCAGTTAGTGTGTGTGTTTAGAATAAAAAGTTTCCCCTCCCACTCTCCACTGTCTCCTTCCCTCGACCAAGGCTTTGGTCGTCCCGAGGCTATAGTAGAAGACACTTGCCCAAGATGCCACGCAGTGGGACTGAACCCGGAACCATGTGGCTGGTAAGCAAGCTACTTACCACACAGTCACTCCTGTGCCTACATAATTTTATCCCAAAATATACATAAAACAAACAAATGAATTCAGTTTACTATTTCTAGAAAATTGAACAATGTTCCCTTTCTCTATACCAACGTTTTTCAGAGGCCTTTATGCTGGTGGTTAGCTCAGGGTTACTTAGTGACAAACACCTTAAATTTTGGTTAAACAGATTCACATTAATCTCTGAAGATGTTCGATTTTTGCTGTTTCTTTATTTTCATATATTTTTTTTCCTTTCAGCATTGCATTGGATCTGTGTGTCGCAGAATTAAATGGGAGGAATGCTTTCTAACCCCTCCTCATAATGATGAAAACTTTGATCGTGAACTACTCTGTTACGTTTCTTGTAGTACGTATTATCCTTCATATTATCCATATCAGTATCAAACGATCATAGAACATGTTTTTATCAATTTATTGTTTTAGCTTGAGATGTACGAATAAATTCATTTAGTTAGCAGCAGCAGCACTAGCTGCATTATAATTTTACATTGTTTTTTTTTTGTCTTTTGTTTTTCTTTTTCTGGGCTGATATGGGTTGGATGAATCTGCTGCAATGCAGCTTCTCATTCATTACTTACTGATCCTGGTGTAGCCATCTGGTTCACCAGTCCTCAGTCAAATCGTCCAACCAATGCTAGCATGGAAAGCGGACGTTAAACGATGATGATGATTCCTCATCATTGCTTTCCATGACGTCCAGCATCCAGAGATCAGACCTCACACTGTCTTCCTTTTCTTTCATTGGTTTTTCTCTTCTAATTTGCTCACAAATTTTAATTTTTTTTTAATCTTTAGAGGATCTTTGCTTATTTTGTGTCTGAACCTGCCTAGGCATGGTGAATCTTGGCATTGTACACAGTGCCAAGAACTATTCCATGTCAGTTGGCAGATATATAAGCACTAATCAGCAAACGATCTGTTCACTAAAAGTATAAACAAAGGCCAGCTACTTGGCTAGACTCTATGATTTGGGCTACTTCTGACTGATGAGACATGTTGAAGCACTGGTGTCCCAGAATCCTCTGCACCAATGAGTCACGTGTGTTGAACACACTATCGTCATAAAAAAAAGAAACTCTCTTTTGACATACATTACAGTAACTAGCATATTTTGTGTCCAAATCTGCTTGGACATATTAAGAATATGTATACATAAAAAGCACATTTCAAGCGTTGGGCCTCTTGGAGGCAATGACAAATGACTGAGAATTTTGGCAATATGCCATGTTTGGGAAGAAGACCCATCAAACCAAGTGAAATCATAGTTGTGTGAGATACTGGTGTCACGCATCTGGCACCCATGCCAGTGGCACGTAAATGCACCCATTATATTCGTGGAGTGGTTGCTATTAGGAAGGGCATCCAGCTGTAGAAATAGATGTTAAATTATGATGATGATGCAAATAATGATTTTTAGATCTCTATAATGTTTACAATTTATCTATTTCACAGTATATCATTCATTTATGATACTGTACTTTTACTGCAATAAAATTACAGTAATCCTCTGTAATGGATGAGATATATTTTTTATTGCAACTGGTGCTTCAAACAGTACCCAAGGGATGTGATAAACCATAGTTCTGTACAAGACATTTGAATAACACTAGTGTATAGTAATATTTCTCTCAATTTCAGTAAAGATTGTGTATTCTTGGTAACCCATAGTGATACTTATGAAAGGAGCCAGCTTGATAAAAATGACTGAGATAATAGAAATACTATAATGAATGAAATCAGTGCTAATATAATCTTAGAGACAGACAGGTTGATATAAAAAAAATGGGACTTCTGTCTTCTTAAAACAAATCTCATTGTTTTCACTATCTCTCCATATTCACACTTTCATCATGATGTAACGTTATCATATATGTTTTGTTTAAGTGTATTAAAGCAACAGGTAACTTGTGTTTCAGCCAAGACAGGAAAAGAATGCATTAGCTCTAAAGATAAAGACAAGGTTAAACGACCTGAAAATATACAATTTCACAATCTACTTAGAGAAATAAACCAAAATATTGACTATGCTCCATTGAAACTTCCGGCAGGTAAGTAAATATTCTGATTGAATCACTTCTGTTTGTTTCATACGTTACTTTAATCCTTTAGCATTTAATCTGGCCCAAATATTCTATGTGTTATGTTTGGACCAGACAGATCTGGCCTTTCCCATCTGTCCTACAACAAGTCATTTTAAACATACACAATGACTCAATCAAATTCTTGGAGTTGCAAGATAATGAATGATAGTGCTCATGGACTGGCTCTTGTGTGGGTGGCACATAAAATACACCATTTTGAGCGTGGCTGTTGCCAGTACCGCCTGACTGGCCTTCGTGCGGATGACACGTAAAAGCACCCACTACACTCTCAGAGTGGTTGGCGTTAGGAAGGGCATCCAGCTGTAGAAACTCTGCCAAATCAGATTGGAGCCTGGTGTAACCATCTGGTTTCACCAGTCCTCAGTCAAATCGTCCAACCCATGCTAGTATGGAAAGCGGACGTTAAACGATGATGATGATGATGAATGTGAATCATGTATTCATAACAATGTGAATAAATAATCACTATATTTAACAGAGCAATCTGAATGCTAAAGGGTTAAGGCCGTCATTTTTTCAATCTCCAAAGAAATAGGGAAGTTTGACCTGTTTGTGTGTCTGTTATATATAGGTTTACAAATATTAAAGGTAATTGTTTCTGAGCATTTAGTTCCATCTGTTATGTCATTTCTCTTAACAGGATCTCCATGTGATAACTTCCGTGGCTACTGTGATGTCTTCCATCGATGTCGACGAGTAGATGCGGAAGGACCCCTGGCTCGTTTGAAGAATTTGATATTTAACCCTGAAACTCTTCAAACAATCAGAGAATGGATTATTGTATGTATTACTTTTTGTTTAAGCTGCTTTATGTAAAGTATATATGTGCATACACACTCACACACACACACACACACACACACACACACACACGTAAGCAAATGAAAGAAAGTAGCACTTAACACATTTAGTGTTGAAGTTACAAGTATTTAACAGTTTTACTCAGCTCCACGTTACTTGAAGTTTCTTTTTTATACCCTGAGAACTTTGATATGGAACCAAGTCAAACTGTGTGTGTGTATAAAATGACAAATACAGGAGTTGGACAAAATAATAGAAACACCTTAAAATTTCAAACAAATTTATTTTAATATGGGGTAGGTTGAATTCTATGAAGTATGGACTCGTACAAAGTTTGAATTGTTTCCAAAGGAATTTTTATCCATTCTTCAGCTAAAACAGTCTCCACTTCTTGATACACCAAACATTTCGGTTGTTTTCATTATGCTAGTGCCTGCTGTATCAGCACCAACAATTTAACCTGTTTGAAAGTCCGATAGATCTGTCATTTTAATTACCTTTTCCTGATGATACCTGAGAAGAAACAGCAGTTTTATCAAAACATATTAAGAAACACTATAATAAGTCAAAAAACATTAAAATAAACAAGCTTTTGACTGTTTCATAGATATTTCAAAGTTATGATGCTATGATGCTTCCATTATTTTGTCCAACCCATGTATATAAAATAAAATTATCTGTTGCGTTGCATATATATTACAAATTTAATAATTATTTTGTTTTTGTTTTCAGTGTTATAATCTTGTGAAAGTTTTGTTCTATGAATTCTCAAATTTTGGTTTTGTACAATTTTTAAATCAATTTTTCAAATGTTTAATTTCAGGTTCACTGGTGGGCTGTAATGTTAATGTGTATAGGATTGGTCTTGTTCATGGCTGCATTTATCAAAGTCTGCGCTGTGCACACTCCCAGCAGCAATCCACGCAAGCCGGCTGCCAGAAAACTCAGTCTGCCTTCAAATCGCCTTCAGAACAGGCCAATGTCTGCTAGACACCATGTATGTCAACGTTATGATGGTCGCAGATTTTATACTAATTTATTGGATCCGCATTACTGAAAAATTCTTTGATTAGTTTCGTTTATTTACAGTTATATTTTATAGCTGTTCTGAAATTGTGCAAGTAAGACAATATTACACAGACAACCCCGCCTTAGTTGTCGACTTTACTTGTACCTTTTAGTTTTACCAACTCATCCTGTTTTACCAAAGATATTCTGCTTGGTCATAGGCACTTAGTTTTCATTTACAATATGAATCCAGCCATACGTAAATATCTTAATTCATTATTATTTTTGGAGTCAACATATTTCCTTAAGCAAAATAGTTATAGCAATGTAGCTATCTTAAGGTGTTTCTACCAGCATTTACTGCCCCACCCCCACTTACTCGCTCTCTCTCTCTCTCACATAGTAAATATTTTGTAGAATTTCCTGCAGATTTTTGATGTTTTGCAATATTTGCACAGCACTAAAGTTTCTTGAATAATGTGTATTTTAAAATATCATTATTTTACCTCCTCTTTTTTTCCTAATATTGTTTTGGTAAATATGTGTAGAATTACTGTTAAGGGCATCCAGCTGTAGAAACCATGCCAAAACACAGAGGAGACTGGTATGGCTCCCTGCCTTGTCAGCTTCTGCCAAACCATTCAGCCTATGCTAGCATGGAAAACAGATGTTAAATGATGATGATGATGATGATATGTTACATAAAAAAAAAGGTTACCTTCTTGGGTCATGCTGACTCATAAGGGCCAGTTTCCCGGTTTCCATGGCATATATAGTCCCCGCCTGGATGGGATGCTGATCCATCGCAAGTTTACTCATTTTTACCCTCTAAGTGGACTGGAGCAACGTGAAATGAAGTGTTTTGCTCAAGAACACAACACGTTGCCTGGTCCAGGAATTGAAATCACAGTCTTACATTCATCAGTCCAACACCCTAACCACTAAGCCACATATTTCCATATGTTATGTACATACACCTGACAGCTCCACATGTGTCAATTTCTTTGTATTGGCTCATGCTGTATGGCTACATAACTGTTGTCTGCCCAACTTACATATACACACATTCACCTATACACTCATCATTTATTCGCCTTTACATTTACTTTTCCTTGCTGGCATGAAGTGGGTGCTTTTATGTGCCACCGGCACGAAGGCCAGTCAGGAGGTACTGGCAACAGTCATGCTTGAAATGGTGTATTTTACGTGCCACCTGCACAGGAGCCAGTCCAGCGGCACTGCCAACAAATTCGCTCGAATGTCTTTTCACGTGCCAGGAGGGCGATGTTGGTAATTGATCACACTCAAATGGTGCTATTTACGTGCCCCTGGCACGGAAGCCAGACAGCTGGTGCTCTGGCAACAATCACGCTCGGACGGTGCTCTTAGTGATCTACTGGTACAGGTGCCATCACGATTTTGCTTTCGCTTGCCCCAACAGGTCTTCGCAAGCCGAGTTTAGTGTTGAATGAAGAGACGTTGGCATGGGTGCCAGTCTACAAATTTAGTCTATGCCAGTAGGTGTTTATTTAGTTTCGTTTGTGCGATCCATTGACTAACACAATTTTGTTTCTAACTTCATTTTAATTATCTTATAACTATATATATGAATAAATAAATCCACTTAATTATCTTATATCTGTGAATAAATCTACTTCCAATTTGTAAGCATCATACATGTTGATCTTTGCGTGTGAAATCAGTTTCAAGAAAATTAACTTTTTTTTTGTTCTTTTTTTTTTAGCAGCCTCCGCCTCCCTATCCTGGTGATAATTA
The DNA here is from genome assembly GCF_046866305.1 of Octopus bimaculoides. NCBI lineage: Eukaryota > Metazoa > Mollusca > Cephalopoda > Octopoda > Octopodidae > Octopus > Octopus bimaculoides. The sequence continues at coordinate 11,089,815 of NC_142945.1, read as the reverse complement.
CTCAGGGCCACATATTGGACATGGCAGAGGCCCACGCTATGATTCCCAAGATTACAAAGGACCAAAATCAAAAGGTGGTGCTCGTGGAAAAATGGAAATGAGACATTTCCCAAGATCTTAAGTTAAACATCCTTCCTTTTTTTTTTTTTTTTAGTTTTTTTTTCTTCTCCCATCCCCTACCTATTTTGTAATTAAAAATTTGAAAAAAAAAAAAGCAATGAAAGATATAAGTTAATTTGCTAAGCTTCTGCTATTGAAAGAATGTCTTGGTTGGAAAAAAAAAGAACAAAAAAAAAACACATTAAAATCTGAACATTTGAATGTAAAATGAAAATAAATTTTTTAAATTAAAAAATAATAACAACATCATGGCAAACTTTTAAATACATATGTAAATAAGATGAAATATGTTTTTGAAATTTTTTTTTTTTTTTGTTCCCTATAATACAAAATTTTTACAATGAAAAATGCATTTGATCAGTCCTGTTAGCTTGCCTTTCTCTAGTGTATTGATGTAGCGACTGTGAGTGGCACCTAACCAATAGCACTTGTCACCCTACATCTAACAACACTTCTTCCAGACTGTTCTACCACAGCTATGCTGCAAAATAACTTTTTTTACTCTCTTAACTGAATTTCTCCCTAAAAAAATCTTTGGATTTTATTTTTATTTTTGTTACATTTTTTTAGCTACCATTAAAAACTTAGTTATCTTCTAGTTTTTATCTTCCCCCCCTTTTGTTTGTATTTTTTTATTTTTCTATTGTTCCTTTCTCATTTTTTTTTTTGTTTTGTTTTGATTTTACCCAACCACTGGTATTTGTTCTTAACCACATTCCACCTTACACCACTTTTTTTTGTTTTAGGCTTTGATTTTTTTTTTTTTTTTTTTTGAACTTTGTGCTTGGATAATAAAACTGTATCCATTCTTAGCTATCATGTTTGAGTTATAATTTCCCTAGCAGGGTTTCTGTTACTGTATAAGGAGATAATAGCTTTGGTCTCTTGGACGCTTTTGTCAAACCAACTCAAGATAATTCTTTCAGTAATATTATATGAAAGCAACTATCAGTTCCTTGATATTCTTCTATCATGAAAATTTCCCACCAGCTCATTATATATATATATGTATATATATACGTGTATATATACATATGTGTATGTATGTATATATGTAGAAACATGTATATATATATATATATATATATATGTGTAGATATACATGTATATATATATATATATATATATGTGTAGATATATATATATATATATATATACATATATATGTGTGTGTGTATATATTTAGATATATATACGAAATATTATTATGGAGGCAACACAGACGAAGTCTAGAAGAACATAATTAAAACACGCATCCAAAACTTATATAAATACATATATTCTCTATAAAATGGAAATAAAATTCCAAAATACATAAATATATATATAAATAGACAATATCAATGCAATGCATAAAACATGACTGAATTTACATAAAAACGATTGGATTTAAGAAAATATAATTTCTAAGTACATTTAAAATCATATATTGTATGATGAAATTAAAAATTTAACTTGAAAGGATATAGTATTAAAGACATATTAAAACCAACGAAAGAAAAAATATATAACCATCACATCTACGGGCCGTTTCAGAGATGTGCCAAGGAATATGACATATACCATATTATTCATCATGGCATATGTTACATCGCCGCTGACGGTTGACCGGCCCTGGTATCTAGATGTATTTATGAACTTTGTGTAACATCCTGATGAGGGGAGTACCATGATGAATAATATGGTATATGTCATATTCCTTGGCACATCTCTGAAATGGCCTGTAGATGTGATGTTTATATATTTTTTCTTTCATTGGTTTTTAATATGTCTTTTTAATACTACAGGGTGTCCACAAAGTCTGGGTACATGAGGATTAACACTTACTTTAAGTAATTATTATTTCGTATATTTAATTGTTTATGTTGTGATTTTATTTACTCCATGTACCCACATGGGGATTAACACATACTTTAAGAAATTATTATTTCTTATATTTAATTATGTTGTGATTTTATTTACTCCATGTACCCACATGGGGATTAACACATACTTTAAGAAATTATTATTTCTTATATTTAATTGTTTATGTTGTGATTTTATTTACTCCATGTACCCAGACCTTGTGGACACCCTGTATATCTTTTCAAGTTAAATTTTTAATTTCATTATACAATATATGATTTTAAATGTACTTAAAAATGATATTTTCTTAAATCCAATCGTTTTTATGTAAATTCAGTCATGTTTTATGTATTGCATTGATATTGTCTATTTATATATATTTGTGTATTTTAGAATTTTATTTCCATTTTATAGAGAATATATGTATTTATATAAATTTTGGATGCCTGTTTCAATTATGTTCTAGATTTTGCCTGTGTTGCCTCCATAATAATATTTCAAATGTAGCTCACTAGCACTACATTTTCCTTCTGTATTAATGTGAGTTATTGTTAATAATAAGCTCTAATTAAACTATATATATATATATATATATATATATATGTGTGTATACATATGTGCATTACACAAGCACACATTTAAGCCCACCAAAATAAATATTCTCCTAGGAGCAATTCTCTCGGCCAAGAAAGTGAGGTTTGTTTCTGGTTTTTTTTTTTGTTGACAAAAATATTGAAAATTATCTAATTAGTTCTTTTTTTTTTTATAATGGGTATCCATTATTGCTTAATACCTATTTGAGTAATAAAACATCCAGGGAAATAATGTGTAAGTTCAGCCATGTTCCATTGGAAGGCTACTGTCATCTTATAAAAATCTAAACTAAGTATTAAGCAGCAGCAACAGCCCACAAACCCTGGCTGAAGCCCCTTTTGATTATTTTTAAAAAAAAAACATTTTTTTATTTTTCATCTTCCATCAAATATTCTCCACCTTATTAAAGTTATGTAATCAACTTTTGAAACAATTTTTTTTTTAACCTTTTTATTTGAACAATTAATTTTCTTTGTAAGTTTTTTGTATAAAAATATTAAAAATTTTTTTTACTTTTGTTTGATTTTGGTATTTAATTTTCTTTGTTCTTACCATTTATATAAGACCTTATTAGTCAGGATGTTTCCATCTCAACAAGACTGTTTCTTGTAAAATAATCACTTCTTCAAACCAAACTTCTTGCTAACATTTTTTTTTTTTTTTAAGTGACATCTTTTTAAGTCTGAAATTCCAAATTAAAACATGTTAATAAAAACCATTTTAAAATTTAAATGTTTATACTTTTGATTAGAAATTGTTGTTATTTTCTCTCTTCTCCCCTTTTTTTTTTCTTTTTTTGTTTCATTGTACCATTTCGAGCGTGGCCGTTTTCGTGCGGGTGACACGTAAAAGCACCCACTACACTCTCTGAGTGGTTGGCGTTAGGAAGGGCATCCAGCTGTAGAATCTCTGCCAAATTAGATTGGAGCCTGGTGTTGCCATCCGGTTTCACCAGTCCTCAGTCAAATCGTCCAACCCATGCTAGCATGGAAAGCGGACGTTAAACGATGATGATGATGATGATGATGTTATATATCTTCATATACTCTTTTACTTGTTTTCAGTCATTTGACTGCGGCCATGCTGGGGCACCGCCTTTAGTCGAGCAAATCGACCCCAGGACTTATTCTTTGTAAGCCTAGTACTTATTCTATCGGTCTCTTTTTGACAAACCGCTAAGTTACGAGGGCGTAAACACACCAGCATCAGTTGTCAAGCAAAGTTGGGGGGACAAACACAGACACACAAACATATACACACACATATATATATATATATATATATATATATATATATATATATATATATATATATATACGACGGTTAAGAATTGGATCAGTCTGGTTACAGAGAAGAAGCGATGAGCAAATTTCATATCTGCACATTTTCTGATTTTCATTCAAATCATGTGGTACCCATCTGTCGAGAGTTTTTGATTTTCCAATCACATGCAAATGGTTGCAGGCAGTTTTCTGGTTAACTTGAAGTTCTTTTGCCAGCTCTCCAGTGGTTTTATGTGAATCTTTCTCAATGACGGTCTTTAATTGACCGTCATTAATGACAGAGGGGCATCCACTATGCTCATGTTCTTCAAGGTTCAGGTCTCCACTGCAAAATTGTTTAAACCATTTCCTCACCAAACATTTTGTTGATAACATGACCAGTTTCAGCTGCTTTATGTCCTTTGAAGTTGAATAGCAAAAATGCTCGAATATTGTGCTTTGACAGTTCCATTGAGATAATTGTAACAATGGTGAAAATAATATCAATGTTAATTGATACATTTGGGCAAGTCTATGTCTGTATTATTATTAGACAATTTCAAAAAAATGTTTAAAAAAAAATTCAAACCTCTGTAAAAATCCAGTACAAATTCTTCATAGTTCAAAGCGTTGCTTACTTTTTACTCAACCTGATATATAGAAAACATACATACACACACACACACCATACACAGATATTTGGACTAAATGTGACAGTTTGCATAAAAGAAAATACAATATCCCATTCAAAAATAAAATTATTTTGAAAAATCAAAAAATATCAGCTTGACTACAGCTGTGAGATAACAGTTCACTTAAAGTAACTGGCCTCTGCTTCCACCACAGTCCCAAGACTCTGCTAGAACCAGGCACATATCTTCCTCACTGTGTCCTTGGAATATCTTTGAATACCATGATTTTGGCCACCATCTTCACCTTGGTGCTGCAAGCAGAATGAAAGGTGTCTTTTGTCCTAAATGAAACGAGCAGCATGCCAAATTCGACCCAAGAAACGATTCCAGAAATCTGTTATGTGCTGCTTTTTTGAAATCCATAATTATATCACCAAGTCCCTCATTCTGCAGTAAGTCATTTATTTTGGTTAAAAGTCTTCTATATGTGTTTTGACTTCTGTCAGAGAGCAATGCAAACAATTGTGGGACATCAAAATTATCAATTTTAATGTGAAGTATATATAACCAAAACAAATATACCAGAGCTGCACTTAAATGTTCCATCTGCCACCCAGTTCCTGTGCCGTTTTAACTGTCGAAGTGCTTTGTCACTTGCAAATATTAGTATTCATTTTGAATCTTCCATCCTGCTGTCATACTGTAAAAACGTTTCATCATTGTCAAGGTAAGAATAGAAAACCCAACATTTTTAATTTTGGGCAAACAATAGAGAAACGAAAAAGAATATGTATGTATGCATACATGCATTCATGTTTGTATGTATGTGTGTGTATGTATGTATGTGTCGTTACGATCAGGCAAATTCTTAGGTATAAAAAGAGATGAACTTCTGAACGTAGTAACAAAATTGTAAAATCAGTGAATTAACATTCAAGGATGAAATTATGTAACAAAAATGTATTTTATATAAGTCAATTAAAGGATATATTTGATATTTTAGTGATCCATTTGCAAATAAGTTAAATATCCAAAGAATTTAATGTCCAGTATTTGATTGTTCAAAGATATGTTGTAAACGGTCCGATCCGTATGCAGCTCTCTTTTAATCTTTTTTTAAAAAATTTTTACTATCAACGCCAATCCGTTAAAAAGAGAACAGTTGTCTAGGCAACGTCATTTCAACTCTCATCGCAAAACGCTTATCTCCCCTCAACCAGATTTTGAAAACATTCTAAGTTCTCTCCCTTCGTTATATTTTCTCATTTGCACTGATTATAGATATACATTACATTTTCCCTCTCAAAGGAAGAAAGTTGAACGCAGTGAAAACCTTAATTGCAATGACAAAATATGAGAACTGCATAAGGGATACAAATATATGTAACATCCTGTCACAATCAGCTGACTCGAGATAGTGTATTCGCAATGACATTGTCTTTATCTTTAAAATGTTGAATATTGAGATTAAATTCTTGCAAAGCTAAAATATGGTGGTTGAATTGTAATGTAGTGAAAAAATCAAGAAAGAATTTGAGGGTATAGGCCCCTGCGAGGGTGAAGTTTAAAATATGAATGGACTTGGAATTTACTGAACCATCATTTTGCATGGTGTGCACTCGAAGTAGATGAAAAGCTTTTCTGGTGTCGTGCATATCTGATGCATTATGACCATTAAGTAGAGAATGGAAATCCACGAGAAGCATTCGGAAACGATTTCGCTGAAAGAGGTGTATTCGGAAACAGATGTGTTAGATATATATAGATCTGGGAAAGGGAACACAAATGCTAGATGTGCATGCGGTCGCAACGATAACATTGATTGCTGTAGCAGGTTGGTGAGTGGGGTGATGTGATGGCGTATATTAGTGAACAAATGTTATTCATTATAGAAGTTATGTGGTGGGAATCGATGTGTTCGGGATGAAACTACATTCAGTTGAGAGCGGTACATAATTAGATGTCTTTTAACGATGTCGGCAGCTTCACAAAACCATTTGGTGAATAGGTGAAGTAACACAAACTCTCCTTCACCTGTTAATCAATTTGGTGGGCTTCGCTAGAGATCTTACGTACTCCTAAGATTTTTCACAGAATCAAGTTATGTTCCTAATAAAACGTTGACCGAGAATCACTATGTACAAAGATGCGATTAGCTATATTTCATTTCAAAAATATTCCTGTGTTTAAGGATGAAGATCAAAGTAATTGTAATACATTTCACATTACAAAATCACTAGTTTTCTACAATATAAATTCGGGAATTTGAAGATGTTATTTCTACTTGTGAAAGATATCTGAATCTTGTTGGTATATTTCTCACTTATATTCTTGAAGCTGAGTGACAGAAATACAGTGAGAGCCACTTATTCTAATCACGTATAATGTTAATAGGTTATTGTCATGAAATTTAGTCTTTTTACGGAAATCCTAGGTTGATTAAGTTAATTGTAAAGACAGGGTTATTGATATCGAATGACATTTGTCAATAAGGAATCAAAATAGGCGTCTTCAAATGTAAGGTTCACTAAAGCGCCATTAGCTACTTCGCCTTTGGCTCTTATGCTTCCTCTCCGGTAAACATATCTACTTGTTTATTGTAGAAGTTACCTGAAGATTTTTAAATGAAACTTGCAACAAAACAACAAGGAATAGCATGCATAAACATACGAGTAATATTTCATATGAAACAAGAAATAAACGAATATAAAATAACGACGAGACTCTTGTGAAATAAAATATCAATTATATTCTTCTAAAAATACATACAAAGATTTTGGAGATTGTTTTACAAAATGTGAATGGGATGAATGAATAAATTATGAAAGTTCACAATGTTGTTGAACTGATACGAATGAGAATAATTTAAGAAATTACATAAAGTGATGTAATATGAAAAGAGTACTGAGAAATAGATATATCACAGTATTTTATCAAATGTTCGTATGAGTAAATAAGATATTAGTCCATTTCTTCAATCGTAGGACCACTGGTCGCTTATGATGTGCAATGATTATTGTTAGAAGAAGACGATGTGTGTACTTTGGACATGATGTGAGAGCAAATTTTCTGTGCTTCCTGAAGTTTGTAGGTAAATTCGTCTGTGTCTGCTAGACTGTTGTTGTCTATCCACTGTAAAGTTTGTTCACACATTTCCACTGCTTGCTTCTTGTCTTGTTCGGAGAGTTTGCCGTTCTCTTCATTGAGTGCTTGTTTCACACTGAATATGTAATGCTCCAACTGGTTTCGAGCTGCAATACGTTGGCGTTGCTTTTCGTCTTCTGCCTCGTATTGTTTAGCTTCGTTGACCATTCTTTCGATTTCCTCTTTGCTCAAACGACCTTTGTCGTTGGTGATGGTAATTTTGTTGCTTTTGCCGGTACTTTTGTCGACGGCAGAAACGTTGAGTATTCCATTGGCATCGATATCAAAGGAGACTTCTATTTGAGGTACGCCTCTGGGAGCTGGTGGAATGCCACTCAAGTCGAAACGTCCGAGGCAGTTGTTGTCTTTTGTCATTGCTCTTTCTCCTTCGAACACCTGAATGGAAACAGCCGGCTGGTTATCTGAATACGTAGTGAATACGTTGGATGCCTTACACGGTATTCTGCTGTTACGCTCGATAAGTTTGGTCATCACACCACCAGCCGTTTCGATTCCAAGAGATAACGGTGCTACATCTACAAGTAGTACGTCTTTGATGCAATCGCTCGTGTCTCCAGACAGAACAGCAGCTTGTACGGCAGCTCCGTAGGCGACAGCTTCGTCTGGGTTGATGGATTTGTTGATGGGTTTTCCTTGCATGAAGTCGGCAAGTAATTTCTGGATTTTGGGAATGCGTGTCGATCCACCGACCAACACGATGTCGTCGATGCTGGATTTATCGAGTTTGGCGTCTCGCAGAGCTTTCTCAACTGGTTCTAGAGTCGATCGGAAGAGGTCACTGCAAAGATCCTCGAAGCGTGCTCTGGAAATCTTCGAGTGAAAATCAATGCCTTCATACAGAGAATCCAGCTCTACTGAAGCTTCTGAACTGCTCGATAGCGTTCGTTTTGCTCGTTCACATGCAGTACGCAGACGTCTGATAGAGCGTGGACTTTGTTTCAGATTTTTCTTGTGTTTACGCTTGAATTCTTCGACAAAGTAGTCAACGAGCCGGTTGTCGAAGTCTTCTCCTCCGAGATGTGTGTCGCCAGCTGTAGCTTTCACCTCGAAAAGAGATCCTTGGTCGATTGTCAGGATGGAAACATCGAATGTACCACCGCCCAAGTCGAAGATCAGAACGTTCTTCTCACCAGATAAGTTTTTCTCGAGACCGTAGGCGAGTGCGGCGGCCGTTGGTTCGTTGACGATTCTCAACACATTCAAACCAGCTATACTAGCTGCATCTTTCGTTGCCTGTCTCTGAGAGTCGTTAAAGTAAGCTGGCACCGTTACTACTGCGTCTTTCACTTTACAGCCCAGATACGACTCGGCTGTCTCCTTCATTTTACTCAATACCATCGAGCTAATCTCTTCGGCTGAGAACTGCTTTTGCTCTCCCTTGTACTCCACTTGTACATGTGCTTTATTACCGTTTCTGTTCACCACTCGGAATGGCCAATGTTTCATGTCGCTTTGTACGGACGTATCGTTAAAGTGACGTCCAATTAAACGTTTGGCATCGAACACCGTGTTCTCAGGGTTGAGGGCCGCTTGGTTTTTCGCTGCGTCACCCACCAGCCTTTCGGCATCGGTGAAAGCCACATAGCTTGGTGTTGTCCTGTTTCCCTGATCGTTGGCAATGATTTCCACTTTACCGTGTTGAAACACACCTACACAAGAATAGGTTGTTCCTAGATCGATTCCGATAGCAGGTGCTTTTACCATTCTTCTTCTTCTTCTTCTTCTTTCTGTCGTTCGCTCAAAATTTGCAGTATAAAACTTGAGAATTTCTTTCTTTCTTCTTTTATCTCTTTTCTTTGTATTTCAGTTGTATCAGTAGAATATATAAATGTATTATATGTGGATGAGTGTTGCTTCAACGTATGTATAACTGAGATAAATGTTTCGCAGCTGAGACTCTTGTCTCGAATTGTTCACAGTAGTGCTTCTGTAGAATCTGATTGACAAGCTGTGTGAGCGATGCTGTATATATAGTGCAGAGTTACACCCCCTTCCCACTGTGACGTCATTACCAGTGCTTTCTACTCATTTCGATGTTGTTCTACCAGTTGCGACAGGTTTCTGGAACGTTCCAGAAGTTTCCTTTTAATTCCAATAGCTTCTTTTACATATAGACATGAATTTGTATAGGACATTTACTCATAATTTGTGTTTTTTAGTAGAAGAACACTGTTTCATGGATGAATATTGCCGTCATATCAAATAATAAACATCGTCGTTCACGTACTTTTGCCATTTATCGCTTCTCGCAACTTTTATTTTTGTTCTGAAACTTTTCTTGGTTTGAAATATTTTGTGTTGCTCTTTGTTTATGTTTTTCGATCGAAGTGCTACTATAACAAACAAATTCGCATTTTCATTTCGGGACTTTTAAACTATCGACGACTTGAACATTACCATACTCACTAGAAATAGCAGTCAAAATCACAATTATGAGTAAATATCCTATACAAATTCACGTCTAAATGTAAAAGAAACTATTGGAATTAAAAGGAAACTTCTGGAACGTTCCAGAAACCTGTCGCAACTGGTAGAACAACATCGAAATGAGTAGAAAGCACTGGTAATGACGTCACAGTGGGAAGGGGGTGTAACTCTGCACTATATATACAGCATCGCTCACACAGCTTGTCAATCAGATTCTACAGAAGCACTACTGTGAACAATTCGAGACAAGAGTCTCAGCTGCGAAACATTTATCTCAGTTATACATACGTTGAAGCAACACTCATCCACATATAATACATTTATATATTCTACTGATACAACTGAAATACAAAGAAAAGAGATAAAAGAAGAAAGAAAGAAATTCTCAAGTTTTATACTGCAAATTTTGAGCGAACGACAGAAAGAAGAAGAAGAAGAAGAAGAATGGTAAAAGCACCTGCTATCGGAATCGATCTAGGAACAACCTATTCTTGTGTAGGTGTGTTTCAACACGGTAAAGTGGAAATAATTGCCAACGATCAGGGAAACAGGACAACACCAAGCTATGTGGCTTTCACCGATGCCGAAAGGCTGGTGGGTGACGCAGCGAAAAACCAAGCGGCCCTCAACCCTGAGAACACGGTGTTCGATGCCAAACGTTTAATTGGACGTCACTTTAACGATACGTCCGTACAAAGCGACATGAAACATTGGCCATTCCGAGTGGTGAACAGAAACGGTAATAAAGCACATGTACAAGTGGAGTACAAGGGAGAGCAAAAGCAGTTCTCAGCCGAAGAGATTAGCTCGATGGTATTGAGTAAAATGAAGGAGACAGCCGAGTCGTACCTGGGCTGTAAAGTGACAGACGCAGTAGTAACGGTGCCAGCTTACTTTAACGACTCTCAGAGACAGGCAACGAAAGATGCAGCTAGTATAGCTGGTTTGAATGTGTTGAGAATCGTCAACGAACCAACGGCCGCCGCACTCGCCTACGGTCTCGAGAAAAACTTATCTGGTGAGAAGAACGTTCTGATCTTCGACTTGGGCGGTGGTACGTTCGATGTTTCCATCCTGACAATCGACCAAGGATCTCTTTTCGAGGTGAAAGCTACAGCTGGCGACACACATCTCGGAGGAGAAGACTTCGACAACCGGCTCATTGACTACTTTGTCGAAGAATTCAAGCGTAAACACAAGAAAAATCTGAAACAAAGTCCACGCTCTATCAGACGTCTGCGTACTGCATGTGAACGAGCAAAACGAACGCTATCGAGCAGTTCAGAAGCTTCAGTAGAGCTGGATTCTCTGTATGAAGGCATTGATTTTCACTCGAAGATTACCAGAGCACGCTTCGAGGATCTTTGCAGTGACCTCTTCCGATCGACTCTAGAACCAGTTGAGAAAGCTCTGCGAGACGCCAAACTCGATAAATCCAGCATCGACGACATCGTGTTGGTCGGTGGATCGACACGCATTCCCAAAATCCAGAAATTACTTGCCGACTTCATGCAAGGAAAACTCATCAACAAATCCATCAACCCAGACGAAGCTGTCGCCTACGGAGCTGCCGTACAAGCTGCTGTTCTGTCTGGAGACACGAGCGATTGCATCAAAGACGTACTACTTGTAGATGTAGCACCGTTATCTCTTGGAATCGAAACGGCTGGTGGTGTGATGACCAAACTTATCGAGCGTAACAGCAGAATACCGTGTAAGGCATCCAACGTATTCACTACGTATTCAGATAACCAGCCGGCTGTTTCCATTCAGGTGTTCGAAGGAGAAAGAGCAATGACAAAAGACAACAACTGCCTCGGACGTTTCGACTTGAGTGGCATTCCACCAGCTCCCAGAGGCGTACCTCAAATAGAAGTCTCCTTTGATATCGATGCCAATGGAATACTCAACGTTTCTGCCGTCGACAAAAGCACCGGCAAAAGCAACAAAATTACCATCACCAACGACAAAGGTCGTTTGAGCAAAGAGGAAATCGAAAGAATGGTCAACGAAGCTAAACAATACGAGGCAGAAGACGAAAAGCAACGCCAACGTATTGCAGCTCGAAACCAGTTGGAGCATTACATATTCAGTGTGAAACAAGCACTCAATGAAGAGAACGGCAAACTCTCCGAACAAGACAAGAAGCAAGCAGTGGAAATGTGTGAACAAACTTTACAGTGGATAGACGACAACAGTCTAGCAGACACGGACGAATTTACCTACAAACTTCAGGAAGCACAGAAAATTTGCTCACCTATCATGGCCAAACTACACACATCGTCTTCTTCTAACAATAATCATTGCTCATCACAAGCGACCAGTGGTCCTACCATTGAAGAAATGGACTAATATCTTATTTACTCATACGAACATTTGATAAAATACTGTGATATATCTATTTCTCAGTACTCTTTTCATATTACATCACTTTATGTGATTTCTTAAATTATTCTCATTCGTATCAGTTCAACAACATTGTGAACTTTCATAATTTATTCATTCATCCCATTCACATTTTGTAAAACAATCTCCAAAATCTTTGTATGTATTTTTAGAAGAATATAATTGATATTTTATTTCACAAGAGTCTCGTCGTTATTTTATATTCGTTTATTTCTTGTTTCATATGAAATATTACTCGTATGTTTATGCATGCTATTCCTTGTTGTTTTGTTGCAAGTTTCTTTTTAAAAATAAACAGGTAACTTCTACAGTAAACAAGTAGATATGTTTATCGGAGAGGAAGCATAAGAGCCCAAGGTAAAGTAGCTAATGATGCCAAAGTGAACCTTAGAGTGGAAGCCGCTTATTAATCTTCAACTGAATCAACCTAGGATTTGCGTGAAAAAAAAAATCAGTTACATGACTATATGCTAATAATATTATACATGATTAGAATAAACGGCTTTTACTGTATTTCTTTCACTCTGTTATAAGAATAAAAGTGAAAAGTGTAAGAAGAAAATGCAGATATCTTTCACAAGTACAAATAACAGCTTCAAATCTACAATTTATAGCGTAGAAAGCTAGTGATTTTTGTAAGCTGAAATGTATTACAATTACATCTTCATCATTATATAAAAGAATATTTCTGAAATGAAATATAGTTAATCACATCTTTGTACATAGAGACCGTCGGTCATCATTTTATTACGAACATAGCTTACTCATCTTAAGACTACGTAAAGTCTCTGGCGGAGCCCACAAAGTTGATCAACAGGTGAAGGGCAGTTCATGTTACTTCACCTGTTCACCAAATGGTTTCGTGAAGCTGCAGATGGCTCCTGAGACATTAGAATCGTTGAAAGACATCTAAATCATCTACCGCTCTAAACTGAGTGTATTTTCACACCTAACACATCGATTGCTATCACATAAAATCTAAAATCCAATAACATTTGTTCCCCAAAGTACACCAACGCACCGCCTCAACACCATCTTGCTACATCAATCAACATTATCGGTTTTATACCGCGGACGTCTGGCAGCTATATTTCTCCTTTCCCAGACGTATATATCTAACACATCCCCCTTACCCTCTGTCTCAGTATACACCATTTTCAGTGAACTACTTTCCGAATACTTGTAGTGGATTTTCATTCTCTTCTTAACGGTCATATCGCATCAGATATGCAATACACCAGAAGAACTTTACATCTACTTCAAGCGTAGACCATGCAAAATGCTGGCTCAATAAATTCCAAGTCTGTTCATATTTTTAACTTTGGCCTCGTGGGAGTCTGTGTTCTCAAATTCCTTCTTGATGGTTTTCACTACATTGCAATTCAACCACCATATCCTCCTACACATAGTTGAAGTTTCCCTGAACCTTCACGCCACCGATGAGATATTCTAGGCTTGGTTTTGAGTTCGTGGCTCGCTATAGGGTTAGCTAACTGTCCCAGTAGTTCTCAATAAGAAAGAGAACCATTTCCATTTTCCTGTCAAATTCCATAGAATTTTCAGAATTTAGCTCTTGTCTACAGCTTCTGGAATATCTCACATCAAGCTCCAGCCGTAATCTGCCGTCATGTTTATGTTCGATCTTCGTTGGTCACGTTCTTCCAATACTTTTATATTTTCATGAAAGTGTTCACCTCGTTCTTTGCTAACACCACTCAGGTTGTCTGGAAACTCACACAAGTGACTGTGTAAGTAATGCAGCTTATGCGCATTCTATATCCAAGTTCTTGCAAATTCAGAAGCAGCTCCTTCACATACTTTTGATAGTTGTCAGCTTTACTGTTTCCAAGAAAATTCTGCACCACATCAAAGAAGGCATTCCAAGTTCTAGCCTCCGCCACACTCATTATTGTAACGAAATGTGGATCCCTGAAGAGTGTTCTTATTTGAGGTGCATCAAATATTCCTGCCTTCTTTTTTTCCGTCACTGAGACTTGGAAAAGTTGTACATATATATCTAAAGCAATCTCCACGGCGATGAAGAGATTTGATGAATTGCTCACCAAGTTTCAACACAGGTTTAGAAAATTTTGTGGGGAGCCCAGGTATTGTCCTGGTCTGCAAGTTTTACTTTAAAGTAAGCAAGATAAAGCTTCTCGGCAAAATTATTAATGTTGCGCCTTTGAGGACCTTTCCACAGACGTACCAGAGGATATCGGGATCATTACAGTACGTCCTTCTTACTGATGCAGCCATAACTAGATTACAGTAGTTCAGTTCACACCTAAAAAAAGAAGGGCTTTAAAGCAAAACTCAGCTTCAACACATTCAAAATTAGTGTGACAATCCAGCCAAAATACTCGCAAATTGCGGTGCAAAGTTAACTTTTGGTGTGTTCCAGATAAATATAGTTATATGCTGATAGCACGAAAATCTAATGTGACTGAGGAAATCTGAGGTCAGTTTTGGAATAAGCACCTAAAAATTAGTCTAAAACAACACTCAGATTTATGCCAGAAAATAGAAGTTTTATTTTGTTGACCAGTGTAATACAACTTTTATATCTTTGCTAGCTTTTTTCGAATAAGAAAGAAATTTAGTGTTTGGATTTAGAAACTTACACGTCACCAAATTGAAAGATGAGCATATAAATTTCTAAAATTATATATTTTCCATTAGTGAGAAACTATTCGATAACGAATTAATACATGAATAAAATTTTTAGTTAAATGCTGTCACAAGTACCTCCCTGGGTACTGAACAGAAAATGGAAAAGGTGTTGTCCAGAAGGATAGCGAGGCAGATGCGCTAAAAAAAAAAGGCATTCTGACTTATAGGGCTTACACTTTCGGATAGCTATGAGCAGGGATATGGTCCGGAAGCCAAAAACGCTGGACGGCTCCGCTAACACAGGCTCGACCATAAACCTTACGTTTTATAAATAATGGATAGGCACCGAAGCATGTTCTAACACTTTGTCTGAAATGCAGAATTTTTTTTTAGAAGAAATTTTATGCTATAAACTTTCTTCAAGGAACCAACCATACTTGGAGACGAGCAAACCCACAGAATAGAGTGGGAAATTACACAGTATACTAGAAGAAATTATGCACTTAGATGAGTACTGTTTAAGCATCGCGTATGAAGAAACAAAATAGAAGAGGGTTCTTGTCTTTCATCTTATTCCTATTCTCTTTCCGTACTTTTCTAGTTTTAAGTTTACTTCGAAAAATTTGAGACTATGTTTCATAAAGATACGCTGAACTTTTAACAATAAATTTCTTAAATAGTTCGGAAAATGTTAAAGCGAAAGATTATTGAGAAAGACGCGAGGTAAAATCACCCACATAGGCAATCCGTGTTTTATTGTTTGCGAAATCGCAGTCTACGATGCTTGGATGGTATTCATTCCAAGGAATACTGGCTTTCGACGATCTGAATAATATCCGACGCTATTCTTTTTGTATAGATTCAATGAAAGATTGTCTCGGTTGGAAAGCAAACTTCTTTGGTGCACCTGTACCTAAGATTGTATGTTTATCACCTTTGATGAACGAATGTATGTATGTATGTACGGACGTACGTATGTATGTGTGTATGTGTGTGTGTGTGTGTGTGTGTGTGTGTGTGTGTGTGTGTGTGTGTGTGTGTGTGTGTGTGTGTGCATGCGTGCGTGTGTATGTATGTATGTATTACCACGAAATTTTTTCTATTGGTCGGAAGAAATGTTTCGGAAAATACACACGAGTTGGATTTGTTTCCTCATAACCTTTCAGAAAAATTGGTATGGTTTAATGAAATCTTCTGCAAACACTTTAGAGTGTGTAAATTACGATTGTATCGAAGTTTGTTGTGAAAAGAAAAGATAAAACTTACAACGTACATATATACCGCCATAGATCAGATATATTTTCATTTCTATATATATATGTGTGCGTGTGTGTGTGTGTGTGTGTGTGTGTGTGTGTGTGTGTGTGTGTGTGTGTGTGTGTGGCATGTGTCAGTACGTATCTTTATGAGTCAAGTAAATTTACTTTTTCATGTTAGATTCCGGTATTATCGTCAACTACAGATTCTGAAATGTATTAATAGGAACTTTCATTTTAAAATTTCACTCACCTCTCTGACAGCTATGAGTACAGAAAGCCACTTCGCGTGAATTTTCAGAACAAACACGGTGTGTGTGGGGAGACACATCTGTAGTAATGCCGTATAATATGTACGTGTACCTTATTCAATGACATATAGAAGTAAATCTACTAAACTTTCATGTGAAAATAATTACAAAAGCAGTATTAAAATCCTTGTCGTATTTGTTTCATTCCGAGTTACACACACTCCCTTCTTACTCGCATCTTCAGGAAGCCAATTACCAACCCTGGAAGCCAATTACCATCAACAATATTTTTAATCTATAACTATAGAAATGCATTTGCTTTTTCTCTGTATATTTTCAATGAGTACTGACTTGTGCGATATATGAGTATCCAAATTCTTTGTGAAGCATTGTGTATCAAGGAATAAATATTCAAATGTTTCATTCTTTTGTTTAAAGACAACAGATCATAACTTTCGACAGATTTTGACTGTTATTTCTAGCGGACGCGGTGATATTCACGTGGTCGCTTGGTGATGAGTTCGTAACTGAAAATGCGAATTTGTTTCTTAAAGCAGCATTTCCGTCGTCAAACATAAACATTGTACAACACAAATATCAGAAACCATGAAAACTATCAGAACAAAAGTAAAAGTTGCGAGAAGCGATATACGATGATGGGAAAAGAACGTGAAAGGCGGTGTTTATTATGACGTTTGATAGTAATATCCATTCATCAAACATCAATTCCACTAAAAGATGGAAATTCTCAGCAAATGTGCTATACAAATTTTCGTCTATATGTAAAACAAGCCTATTCAATTAGTGAAACCACGAATGCAGTGAAACCACCTTTTCCTCCGTGGATGTCAATAACAATAGAAATGCCTTTGCTTTTTCACTGTATATTTTCTTCGAGTACAGATTTGGGTACTTCTAAAGCAGCGCGGACCCGAACGCGCAGTCGCGCGTCCGCGCTAGCTAGTCTTGAGTGGTCGATCCTAACCCTAACCCTATCCCTAACCCTAACCCTGACCCTGTCCCTATCCCTAACCCTAACCCTAACCCTATCCCGCGTGTGCAAATGAATACGTGTTTAGGGTTAGGGTTAGGATCGACCACTCACGACTAGCTAGCTCGGACGCGCGACTGCGCGTTCGGGTCCGCGCTGCTTTAATAGTACCCAGATTTGTATCCGAACTCTATGTAAAACATTCTTTATCAAAGAATAAATGTTCAAATGTATCATTCCTTTGTTTAAAGACAACAAATGATGACTTTCGGCAGATTTTGACTGCCATTTCTAGTGAGTACGGTAATGTTCAACTGGTCGATAGTTTAAAAGTCCCGAAATGAAAATGCGAATTTGTTTGTTATAGTAGCACTTCGATCTAAAAACATAAACAAAGTGCAACACAAAATATTTCAAACTAATAAAACTATCAGAACAAAAATAAAAGTTGCGAGAAGCGGTAAATGGCAAAAGTACGTGAACGACGATGTTTATTATTTGGTATGACGGCAATATTCATCCATGAAACAGTGTTCTTCTACTAAAAAACACAGATTATGAGTAAATGTCCTATACAAATTCATGTCTATATGTAAAAGAAGCTATTGGAATTAAAAGGAAACTTCTGGAACGTTCCAGAAACCTGTCGCAACTGGTAGAACAACATCGAAATGAGTAGAAAGCACTGGTAATGACGTCACAGTGGGAAGGGGGTGTAACTCTGCACTATATATACAGCATCGCTCACACAGCTTGTCAATCAGATTCTACAGAAGCACTACTGTGAACAATTCGAGACAAGAGTCTCAGCTGCGAAACATTTATCTCAGTTATACATACGTTGAAGCAACACTCATCCACATATAATACATTTATATATTCTACTGATACAACTGAAATACAAAGAAAAGAGATAAAAGAAGAAAGAAAGAAATTCTCAAGTTTTATACTGCAAATTTTGAGCGAACGACAGAAAGAAGAAGAAGAAGAAGAAGAATGGTAAAAGCACCTGCTATCGGAATCGATCTAGGAACAACCTATTCTTGTGTAGGTGTGTTTCAACACGGTAAAGTGGAAATCATTGCCAACGATCAGGGAAACAGGACAACACCAAGCTATGTGGCTTTCACCGATGCCGAAAGGCTGGTGGGTGACGCAGCGAAAAACCAAGCGGCCCTCAACCCTGAGAACACGGTGTTCGATGCCAAACGTTTAATTGGACGTCACTTTAACGATACGTCCGTACAAAGCGACATGAAACATTGGCCATTCCGAGTGGTGAACAGAAACGGTAATAAAGCACATGTACAAGTGGAGTACAAGGGAGAGCAAAAGCAGTTCTCAGCCGAAGAGATTAGCTCGATGGTATTGAGTAAAATGAAGGAGACAGCCGAGTCGTATCTGGGCTGTAAAGTGAAAGACGCAGTAGTAACGGTGCCAGCTTACTTTAACGACTCTCAGAGACAGGCAACGAAAGATGCAGCTAGTATAGCTGGTTTGAATGTGTTGAGAATCGTCAACGAACCAACGGCCGCCGCACTCGCCTACGGTCTCGAGAAAAACTTATCTGGTGAGAAGAACGTTCTGATCTTCGACTTGGGCGGTGGTACATTCGATGTTTCCATCCTGACAATCGACCAAGGATCTCTTTTCGAGGTGAAAGCTACAGCTGGCGACACACATCTCGGAGGAGAAGACTTCGACAACCGGCTCGTTGACTACTTTGTCGAAGAATTCAAGCGTAAACACAAGAAAAATCTGAAACAAAGTCCACGCTCTATCAGACGTCTGCGTACTGCATGTGAACGAGCAAAACGAACGCTATCGAGCAGTTCAGAAGCTTCAGTAGAGCTGGATTCTCTGTATGAAGGCATTGATTTTCACTCGAAGATTTCCAGAGCACGCTTCGAGGATCTTTGCAGTGACCTCTTCCGATCGACTCTAGAACCAGTTGAGAAAGCTCTGCGAGACGCCAAACTCGATAAATCCAGCATCGACGACATCGTGTTGGTCGGTGGATCGACACGCATTCCCAAAATCCAGAAATTACTTGCCGACTTCATGCAAGGAAAACCCATCAACAAATCCATCAACCCAGACGAAGCTGTCGCCTACGGAGCTGCCGTACAAGCTGCTGTTCTGTCTGGAGACACGAGCGATTGCATCAAAGACGTACTACTTGTAGATGTAGCACCGTTATCTCTTGGAATCGAAACGGCTGGTGGTGTGATGACCAAACTTATCGAGCGTAACAGCAGAATACCGTGTAAGGCATCCAACGTATTCACTACGTATTCAGATAACCAGCCGGCTGTTTCCATTCAGGTGTTCGAAGGAGAAAGAGCAATGACAAAAGACATTGATATGGATGCCAATGGAATACTCAACGTTTCTGCCGTCGACAAAAGCACCGGAAAAAGCAACAAAATTACCATCACCAACGACAAAGGTCGTTTGAGCAAAGAGGAAATCGAAAGAATGGTCAACGAAGCTAAACAATACGAGGCAGAAGACGAAAAGCAACGCCAACGTATTGCAGCTCGAAACCAGTTGGAGCATTACATATTCAGTGTGAAACAAGCACTCAATGAAGAGAACGGCAAACTCTCCGAACAAGACAAGAAGCAAGCAGTGGAAATGTGTGAACAAACTTTACAGTGGATAGACGACAACAGTCTAGCAGACACGGACGAATTTACCTACAAACTTCAGGAAGCACAGAAAATTTGCTCACCTATCATGGCCAAACTACACACATCGTCTTCTAACAATAATCATTGCACATCACAAGCGTCCAATGATCCTACCATTGAAGAAATGGACTAGTATCTTATTCACTCATACCAACATTTGATAAAATACTGTGATATATCTATTACTCAGTACTCTTTTCATACTAAATCACTTTATGTGATTTCTTAAATTATTCTCATTCGTATCAGTTCAACAACATTGTGAACTTTCATAATTTATTCATTCATCCCATTCACATTTTGTAAAACAATCTCCAAAATATTTTGTATGTATTTTTAGAAGAATATAATTGATATTTTATTTCACAAGAGTCTCGTCGTTATTTTATATTCGTTTATTTCTTGTTTCATATGAAATATTACTCGTATGATTATGCATGCTATTCCTTGTTGTTTTGTTGCAAGTTTCTTTTAAAAATCTTCAGGTAATTTCTACAATAAACAAGTAGAAATGTTTACCGGAGAGGAAGCATAAGAGCCAAAGGCGAAGTAGCTAATGGCGCTTTAGTGAACCTTACATTTGAAGACGCCTATTTTGATTCCTTATTGACAAATGTCATTCGATATCAATAACCCTGTCTTTACAATTAACTTAATCAACCTAGGATTTCCGTAAAAAGACTAAATTTCATGACAATAACCTATTAACATTATACGTGATTAGAATAAGTGGCTCTCACTGTATTTCTGTCACTCAGCTACAAGAATATAAGTGAGAAATATACCAACAAGATTCGTAATTTATATATTTTTAGTTGTAATTTTCACCCTTTAAAAACAAGAAAAGAATTGACAGTACATTGTTAGAGAGAAGCCACTTTTCTTTCAATGAAGCATATAAATATTACATCTAAAATCTTATGCTAATAATTGCCAAATATACATATTTACTGAATCATATCAGTACTTTCAAGTAAGCAGCAAGAAATTCACCGAAATATGAAGTAAATTACAAGATATTATTAGCAAGAAAGCACATGTCTATAGCTGGTTCTTTTCAGTCATCAATAATTTGTCATATTGATTAGACTTGGTAAATTACTTCCCTTGAATTTTGTTGTGTCCTACAACTGAATGCATTTTAGAGAGAGTTTAATTGTTAAATATATATAATAATAGTTAAATAAATGAAAATATTGAGAGAAAAGAATAGTAAATGATTAGATTAATAAAAATATTTCAGGACTTTTTAAATTTTGCGACGGAAAAAATAAATATTAAGAAATGTTACTGATATAAAATCAGTAAATGGTTTTAATGAAACCTGTGTATAATCAAAATTATAACTTGGAAAATCATACTTACCTGGCACAGGGGTAAACCATGATCCTCAAGGTGGTTCTCCCAGAGTGAGGCCCTTCCATTGCACTCCGGTTGGGTTGACCTTTGCGATCGCCCCAAATGTGGGCGACTCGGGTGCGCTATTTCTAAGTGTGGGGTCTGCGTTCGCGCTCACCCCGTAAATCAAACAAAGAACAGAATTACCCTCCTCTAAGCAGTGTCATCAAGCAACACGAATAATTAAAACTTCTGTTGCATAAATATGGTGAATGGTTTGACTGCTATTTCTACAAAGGGCATAGTATATAATAAGAAGCAGAATCTATGCGGTTACTGAAGCGGCTAGAAATAGCAGCCAAATATAACTCGATATGTTACTATCTTAAAAAGGAAAACATTGCTAAGCTGCAAGAAACAGCAAGCAAATTTCCCTCATATCATCGTCTTAATAACGAACACAATGGAGTGTGTGATCTTAATATAAATTATAAGTTGGTAGACATGTCAAATGAGCACCCGACATTATATTTTTCTTTCAAAAATTTTTTCGAATTATTGTTTTACGATTTTGCTCAATCACCCATTTTTTAAAAATCCTTTATTTATTTATTTTTACATCCTACGTGTTAAAATACGGAGATTAAGATTCTGAAAATAAGCCCCCATCCTTCCGCTTTTGGAAACCCATCGACCATCAGAAAAAACATTTTTAACTTGCCGTTCAAGCATGCGTAGAGGCCTACTTCTGAATCAACACACATGTGAGTGAGTAAGTGAGAGAGAGAGAGAGAGAGAGCGACCTCAATATGATCACTGAACATGCTAGAAATAACAGCCAAATCTAGCGTATTATATAAAAGAAATCAAGTATTTGATAGTAATAGTCCACTATAAGAAAAATATGAAGATTTCGATTCTTAAAAATATTTTTTCGTCTCCGGCATTCGCCCGTCTGGCAGAAGTAAGGAATGTATCAGTACAGTTGTTTTTGCTCTTTTCCCAACCGCCAACCGTTCCAGTAACCTGAAATTGCATAAGAATCTGTGGAATGTTGCCATGCATGCAGAATGGTGTTTCTTACATTCACAGAAATATTAGAGAATTTTTTTTTTTCTAGCGCTCTTTACTGTTCGATGAATGGACGAAAACATTCATGTAACCCTGCTTTCTTCGCTCCGTACTGGCTGAATGAACGGGTTATTCTATTATTAGTATTCTTGTTTACATTGAAAATAACGTGGAATTAAAACAATAAGTAACACGTAGTATCAAAAAAGGTTTGTCAGTCCGCCTCATGATACCAGCGGACAAAATGGGACAGCCAGTGGGGTTAGTGGGTGCAGGCGATGCACTGGAACAGTCACTTTCACTCATGGGGCTCGCACATGCGGATAGCTATCTCAGCCCCGAGAGTATGTGAACCGGTATGTGGTCTGAGAACGCTCTCCACTACCCCAGGATCGACCACAAACCTATCAGATTGCGACCGATACTTCGACAATTTGGCTATCTTTCAATAAAGGCAGAGGCATTACGAAAGTGTTTGTTCGGCAATTTCCGTACAAACTTTTTATGTCTTTAATTTTTCTTTTCAGTTGAATCGCTTATATTTGTGTATATATGTATGTTTATGTGCGTGTATGTATATTTGTGTATGCACAAATACACATACATATAGAGTACTTATACATACATACACGAACACATAATGCATACACAAAATCAAAATATAAATATAGCGATTCAGCTGAAAAGAAAATTTTAAAATTCAACGGAAACTACCGAACACTTTCATTATCCCTATCCCTTTATAATCCAATAGTTGTTTATAAGCGCAGGCGTGGTTGTTATGCTAAGGTGGCTTGCTTCCCATTCTAGCGGTATTAGGATCAGTTCCAGTGCGTGCCACCTTGGGCATGTGTCTTCTACTATAGTCTTTGGAAAAGAGGACACTGTCAACTAGAGTATATGAGCAAAGATGGAAGGAAGTGATGAAAAAGGTGGGTGCTAGTTGCCCAAATTAACCATCGAAGAAATAAAAAATTATCTGCTGGGCCGTATAGGCTGCTCGGCTGGAGAATGTAATTTCTTTACTATTTTAAAAATAAGAACAAAAGACGGATCTGTTTTAAGTTCTCATTAATTTTTTTTTTTAAATTATCAAATTGTACATAATAGTCAAAATCAAATTGTAAATAAGCACGATCTCATTCATTTTATGTAATTGTTTGTCCTGTACTGTACTCATCTATGTTCGATCCGTAGTGATCATAATAAAGATTCATACTATAGTCTTTGCACGCCCAAATGATTGAATGAGTTTACTTTCAAGAAGTGTTATGCGATGGGATGGAGGATATTCTGAAAACCAGGACAGCAGACGTGTTGAGCACACATCCACTATTATTGAAAAAATATATATTTCGGCGCTCTCTCGTTTTAAGTACATTTATCTGCAGGATTGATAATAAAACATCCTTCAGAAGTTATAAAAATAAATTTTATAAAGATAATTAATATACCTAATTTTATTTTGTATTAAGATATCCCTTCTCTACCCGTTTTTCAGAATGACCACCCCACTCAACCTCCGGTGGTTTTAAACCCGGACGTTTGTCGAGCCAACAGATGAAACAAAGGTGACTTCAACGTAATGACTCGATATGCTAGAAATAAACCCAAATCTCTGAAAACTAAGCTAATCCAAAATGTAAATATTTCGAATCATGCCTCTCACCCATTCGAACGAACCCCCCACCGAAATATCGAGTAGGTCGAGGAAACACAAACGTAAAGAAATTTTGCAGATAGGGGTCCTATCATTTTATGCATTTAGGAATTAAACGACGGAAGTAGATGGAAGGGAATATTTCTGTTCTTTGTTTGATTTACGGGGTGAGCGCGAACGCAGACCCCACACTTAGAAATAGCGCACCCGAGTCGCCCACATTTGGGGCGATCGCAAAGGTCAACCCAACCGGAGTGCAATGGAAGGGCCTCGCTCTGGGAGAACCACCTTGATGATCATGGTTTACCCCTGTGCCAGGTAAGTATGATTTTCTACGTAAAAATTTTCAATATAAACAGTTTCCATTAAAACTATTCACTGATTTTATATCAATAACATTTCCTATTATTTATTTTCTTCCAGTATAAAATTTAAAAAGCTCTCAAATATTTTACTAAACAAATCATTTACTCCTTTTTCCTATATTTTAAAAAGTATTTCTATTTAATTTACGTACATTATATGTATCTATTAATTAAATGCCTTTTAATAACTGATTCAGTTGTAATCTACGACATTATTCAAGGGAGGTAATTGAATAATTCTATCGTGTTTATCATAATTTATTCTTGATGATTTTCACTCCTTTTAAGTATTCGTGTTATTGAAATTGAAATACTTTACGATGTGCTATATTATTCCTGATCAGAGAACATACTACTACCTACATGCATCTCTTTTGTCTTAAATATGTATTTTAGCGTACCGAGTTCGCAATCTCATTTTGATTGTCTTTTAATTTACTATCACACTTCTCATAATTTACTCGCAAAACTGTGGGGGAAGAAACCACACAGTCTCATTTTCTTTCCGTATAAATATTCATTCATAATTAATTCATTGTTAAAATGTAATATTATGGTGTTAACTGATAGTCTAGTGGCATACCTATACAACTGTGCACCGCCGATTTTTGTTACTCCATAACTTTCAGAAAAATTTATATCTTTTAATGAAATTGTCTCCGAATACTTTTCAGATGGTGTAGATCACTATTATATCGGAATTTATTTTGAAAAAGTTTTTCGGGGGTGGGAGAGGAGTTTCAGGTAATCTCCAGAAGTCTCCTTAGTTTCCTCTAACTTTAAAAACTGGATATTTTTAGTGAAATTTTCTACAGATATCTCACTGTAGCTGAAAAATGTTTCGGTCGCATTATACCTCTTCAGCGAAACATAATAATTATTCTTTTCTACTCTAGGTATGTATGTGTATGTGTTTGTGTGTCTGTATTTATCCCCCCAACATCGCTTGACAACCGATGGTGGTGTGTTTACGTCCCCGTAACCTAGCGGTTCGGCAAAAGAAACCGATAGAATAAGTACTAGGCATCCAAAGAATAAGTCCTGGGGTCGATTTTCTCGACTGAAGGCGGTGCTCCAGCATGACCGCAGTCAAATGATTGAAACGAGTAAAAGAGAGTAAAAGAGAATAAAGAGTATCAAGTCAAACGGCACATTGATATGAAATTAACAAAACTTGACTAAATAAAATAAAAAGAAATTTAACATAATTTATAATCTGTAGGTTTTTCACAACCTGCTGGAGTGTCTTTGTGATATATTTACTCACCATGCAATTAAAGAGAAGAAATTATTGTAATTAGTCATTACTCATTTTACCCCATTTAGATGTCATTTTTTTTTTTGAAACTTGAAAATGATCAAATTAAACATTAATATCGGAAAAAATTGGCCTGGAACCCAACAAAGAAAAGAATATTGTTTGTTAAACACTAAAACTTAGCAGCCTCATTAAAAATCGGATCAAAGCTGAGGAAAAATTTCTTGAAAAAAGAGGACCTGCCACCTGACTATGTTTTGAACACTTTCAACCTCAACAACAACTATGCTAACCAATCTTTGCTTCTGAAGACGATGCAGCAGTACAAAATAATGATGATGTAATGCTTGTAATGCAATGATTTCAAACGGGTACAAAAATAGCTAAGAATCAGAAGTTACTCATTTTGCCCCACCCTCCTATATTAACACTTTGCTGTTTATTTAACCATTAGCACAGCTCAGAGATTTCTCGTGAACTATTTTAAATTCTCAAAGACTCAAGCTGGACCAGAGTAGACGCGAACCAGCCAACCTATGTGCATGCGAGCGTCTGTTTCGTTTTATGTTTGCAAAACTATGCACGTTTACGTGCATGCATTCCTTAACAGTCTGTAAACTCTGTGAAGTTCTAGGTCTCAAATCACACGGTCGAATATCTCGGCTGGTTGGATTAATCGATCGATCCTCATAATATATCATATTATATTATGTTCTTCTGATGAGCTAAGATAGCACTTTGTTATTGTTTTTTTATTGATTATGTTTTGAATCATTTTATTTCATCTTCATTTCACATCTACTGATTTTTATTATTACCTTTTTAATATTTCAAATTTTTCTTTTATTCTTTAAACAGTCTTTTTAAAATTTACCAATTTATTCCATTCATTAATTTTTCTTTCTTTTTTTTTCTTTCTTTTCTCTTGTTTTATCCTTCAATGTTTTCTCATGAAGCTTTATCAGTTTCGAATTTTTGCTGGGGTACACATTTAGGTCATCACCGGAAAATTTTCGTTTTTTTTACTACCTTACCTTTCTAGGACTTCATTCTGTAAACCTTTCTTCCTTATTTAACAACTTCGACAGTTTTAACACAAAATATCTCACCAAAAATACCAAAGAAGACCAAACATTACTGAAGAATTTCTTAAAATAAGGAAAACAGGCTGAAAAACCTATAACAACATCACTTCTACTTTCTCATTTCAAACAAACGGCGGTCTGAGAGAGAGAGAGAGAAGAAAAGTTCGATTGAAATCGTATTTTCGTTTAATCGCAAACTGTAATTTCCTTGTCCACACCTTACTCGTGGGTTTATAAGAACACTACAGCCATGTATATTGTAGGCTTAACAGGTGGTATAGCCTCAGGAAAGACGACTGTCACTGACATGTTGAGGAATCTTCGTTGTAATGTCATAGACGCTGAAGAAATTGCCAACCAAAGTAAGTCCTCCACCCTAAAACTATATACACCTTCCAAACAACTCTTGTCAAACACCCACATATATTTCTTTTTCATTAATTACTTTCTCTTTGATATAAAGAATTTATTTTACGGGACACTGTTTAAAGATATTCATTATTATTATTATTGCTATTAACACTACTTTCTAAGTTCAAATGCTGCTGAGGTCAGCTTTTGCCTTTCGTCCCTTTCAGGGTCGATAAAATAAGTATTTGTTGAGTACTGTGGTCAGTGTAATTGACTTCTCTCTCCTCTTAAAATTGCTGGCCTTTAGAAAAAAATTATTATTTTATTATTAACATATTGCATCATCACCGAAGACTTTGTTTTCTTGACGGCTTTGTCAGTTAATTCCTTCCAAACCTTTTTACCTTTAATGAAGTTAAAAAAAAAAATAATACTAAACCCTCGAAACCTTTTATTTATTGTTGGACTATGAAGATATTGGTGGGGGGTAGTTTTTAAGATATTTCATAGTAAGTCAGTGTATTTGAACCTATATTTTTATAACCATAGCAATAAGCACAAACACAGTAATATTAAAAAGTTCTGTTCATCCCATGGTGCTGAAAGGACTAAATACTGAAACATCGCCGTCTTTTAACTGTTTCATGCTATTTTGACAACTGGTATTGTTTCGAATAAAGGAACAGCTATAGTTCTGGGTTTGTTCTCGTCGGCAACCCATGATGAAAGGCGTCATGGCCTTGACCACCACAGCTTTTCGTGTGTACATCAGGGGTTACATTTTAATGCATTCTACCATATTTAAGACATCTTTCTGTGAATTGAGATTTGGCTGCTATCTCTAGCAGGTCGAGCGATCGAATAGAGACTTTTAAAAAAGAAAACAGTACCAAAATGGGCATAAAATATACTATTTTCGATATAAACCCACATGACCAGAACTAATCACTGTCTTGATCGATTTCTTGGTTGATTGGTTATTTTATCTTAGGTCAGCCATGGTCAAGTGACCGATCATTTAGAGGGTCTCCCTCGATGTCTCATACGATTCATTAATTGGTAACATTACAGCCCTTTTCAGTTGTTCATTAGAAAGATATTTCAAATGATTGCAATATTCATATCATAATTTTCTAATGATTTAGTTGTCTTTGATATAGAAAGAACAACCTTCCTTTCGGATTAGCATTTTCGCCCTCTCTCTTAATGATATATATATCAATGAATTTCTCTTAATCTCACAGCAATTCCAGAACTCCTTAGTTCATCATTCTAATATTTCTTTTCACAAGTCATGTCCCCTCATTTATAATAGCATGGAAATGAGTGCGTGACATCTAAAGGTTTCCACTCCATTAAAAACGAGGTGGAACTAATATGTATATTCCGTTTGTTTTCGGTTTTATTCAAGAAACTTTAGTAGTGCCATTCGAACTGAAAAAATACAGTATTATTTTTCTTAATGGTGATAATAATGGTTACTATCATTTTTACCAATAATACTTCATAGAATTAAACTAAACTGCCTTCAGTTAGTTTTGAAAATCTTTGTCGTTTCTGTGTGTGTACCTTACTAACTCAGCCCTTGCGTTTGTTTTGGGTTTCAGGGTTCAAGAGGTCAAATTTTTCATGCTATCTAGTTTATTTGTTGACAAAACCTGATTGCTGTCATTATTTTTTAAAATTTTGTATGTCTGTTGAAACATCGTAAATGGAGAGTAAACCAAAGTAAATAAATATGAAAACGAAAGCTAAAATAATGTTCAGTGAAAATACAATTGGCGTGTTTATTTTTCAAACGGTGTATATTTTTAAGTGTTTCATTTTATACCATCGCCTGTTAAAGCTGCAAAGTTCTTTTTTTATAGTAGTTTATTGATGTAATTTCAAATTATTTCTCAATATCTATTACGTTTAGATTAATTTTTCACATTTTCTTCAACACTATCTTTTGACTTTTGGATTTCTTTTTCAATCAAATCTTGAACCGTTAAATTCTGCAAGACATTATGACCTTCACCTTTTGCCATTGAGTCACGTGGATTAACATTCAATCTACTAGAAATAGCAGTCAATTCAACTCTCAAATTACACCTTGGCATGCAAAAAAAAAAAAAAAAGCATGGAAGGACACACTGGCTAATGTCGTCCATAGTACTCTATATCTGCCAAAAAAAAAAAAAAACCCCTGATGATGATGACAATGCTTTGATCATAAGGTTTTGATTAGTCAGCGCCGACTTAAAATTACGAACAATCCTTCTGTTTGATGTTTTGTTAAAATGGTACAATTAACGAGAATTGGGCATTATTTCAATTCCTTTTCCCCCACTGCTTTGTTTCAAATCTAAAGCAATTTATTATTTATTTTACTTACTGTTGTTGTCATTCATTGAATTGTTGTTTTTGTGTAGCCCGAGGTTAGCTCTGACCAAGCAGACCCATACCGAAAAGCCTTCCAGTTGTGACCATCCTATCTTTTACTTTGTAGATATAGTATATCAAGGACTACATACAATTTCCAGTGCATCCTTTATATTTCTCATGATGGTAGAGTGTGATCTAAGGGAGACTTGGGTGCTATTACTAGCTACTCGAATGACTGCATAGACGCCTTTTTTGTAGGTTGGTTTCAAGGTCAGCCTGATAATACAAACCTGTGATCAAATGCACTTTAGCTGTGATCATCCCATCTTTATAGACATTTTATTTCAGACGACATGAGCCATTAATCTTCTTCAGATGTTTTGCACAGAGCTTGCACAAGTGGACCTACATAGTCTTGGCTGGTAAACATTGTCCTGCAGTGCAAATTGCATGAAAATTTTCTCACTTCCATGCATTCTCCACATTCAGCAACCTCTCCTAGTAACATAGTAAAATTTCCATACTTCTTTCTTCTTGGGATCTGTGAAAGCAAGTGCATCACCATCATTCTATACACACTTTTCACTTTTCCTCAGTGACATAGTCATAGTTAAACTGTATCTAAAATAAAGATGAGACGGCCACAACTGAAATGCCTTTGGTCATGAGCCTGCTAACTCTGTTAGGGATGATCTGAGGTTAGACAATAACAACAACACTGTCTTTGAATCATGAATAATACAAAAATGGACTATATACCTGTTGTAATTTAGTTATCTATAGTCCGATGATATTTCGGAATACAATTCCTTCTTCAGATGGAGTTGCTTAGACTCCATCTAAGAATATCTGAAGAAGGACTATGGATAACTAAATTACAACAAGTATATAATTCATTTTTTGTATTATAGTGCATTGTTGTACCATTCAAAACTTTTTATTCTTTACAAGCAATACACAATGCTTCAAGTGAACTACAATACTCTCCTATGAATAATACATTTGTTAGGGGTTACACTTAGTTATTTGACTGACAAACTGCATGTCAAGGATCTGTCTGATTAGAATTGGCTTGGAGCTGCAACATCATCATTTTATTTGATGGTTTGCTCATTCAGGATTGACCAAAATATATATACCACAGAATAATGTTTACACTAATTGCTTTTAAATTTCCTTTATACATCTGAATATCTCTCATAAATTGTGTATCTTCTCACAACACTCTGTCTTGCCTACAAGACAACAGAATATTGTGTGACGCGACAATTCAGTGCATAGACAATTCAGCACAGGGCATCTTATTGACCTTGGGTACTCTGCGTAGCTTTAATACTGAGATTGAAAGGCAGGAGCGAATCATGCCTACCTAATCTACAAAAAGATTAAATATTTTGCATTTTATGCATAGTAATCAGCATTACCTTCATAATTTTATTGAACTGGGTGCATATTTTGCCAGAAAAGGAAAAATGTTGCTATCGATCTATTTTATTCAGGGAGTTTGAAACAGGAATGAGTTATGCGGCCACCACTTAGAGTTGCAGCTATTCCACTTGATGCCATTGCTATGGCAATGTTTCATTTGGTGCAGTTTAGCCAGAAAAAAAGTTGATGAAAAAATGTCTTGCCAGTTCTACCTGGAGCATCCAGATAGGAAAAAAACCCTCCTCTTTCATTTTCAATGCTCGAAATAATGGTCTTATAAACACTCAGCACGTCCCTGGTTTCATATGGGTGTGTGGATATATGTTTTTTTTTTTTTGCTGGTGTTTGTTTCATGTATATGTATGCTTTCTGCTTATTTATAGTTAATCTATTCTATGACTGTTGTGTCTGTAGGTTGCATGTGTTTTAGATATGCAACAAACACCAATATAATGTACTAATAAATGACATATATTACATGTGCTGAATTGTCGGTACTCCAGAATATTGAACTGTCCAACCCTTAAAAAAATATGTTTAACTTTTATATGATACGTGTCAGATTTTCACTAACCTTTAGGATATAAATTGTAAGTTTTAAGTGTTAGGAAAATAGATATACAAAAATAAATAAAAAAGACTAGGTAACCATAGCTACTGTATTGGCTGGTGTGTAAGACTTGGTCTCACATAAGACAAACTCCTCCTTTATCTTGGCATCCCATTTGTTATACAGTCAGTCACATTAGATGCATGTCAATTCTTTGTTACCTTTAAGAATTAAAAAGAAAGTCTTATTGGTGCAGAAGTGGCTGTATGGTGAGAAGCTTGCTTCCCAACCACATGGTTCTGGGTTCAGTCCCACTGCATGGCACCTTGGGCAAGTGTCTTCTACTACAGCCTTAGGCCGACCAAAGCCTTGTGAGTAGATTTGGTAGATGGAAACTGAAAGAAGCCCATTGTATATATATATATATATATATATATAATTATAAAATATGGTAATTAATCATATATCGATTAATATCGATTAATTATCATGAGGCCAGCACATCTAAAGAATCAAAGAGATTCAGAAATAATATCTGCAATCTCAGGGGATTAAGGTACATTTTAAAAATTAACGTTGACCACTAACGTGGACAATTAATGTGCTAGAAATAGATCACATCTTGTGTCTATTAAGACCTAAATTGCTGTCCACGTTAGTGGTCAACGTTAATTTTAAATATATATATATATATATATATATATATATATATATATTTGTTTTGCAAGATTTGTGATCATACGCCCCATAATCCAGATGTCACCTGATGTCTGTGACAGCACGGAAGATCTCAGCAGGATCAACGACTGCAACAACACTTGCAACCTGACAGGGTGTATAGTGGGTAGCATGGATGTGGTATCACTATACCCATCTATCGACGTGGATTTTGCAGTGGAAAAGTGCGTGGAGATGATCAACGAGAGCGAAGTAGAGTTCGAAAAAGTCAACACAGAAGAACTGGGCCTCCTACTTAGATTGACATATGACGATGTATATCTAGATAGATACGACCTTAGAGATTTCTGCCCTAGTAGACGTCTAAGAGGTAGACCACCCGCAATTACCTCTATGGCTAGGAAGACCCCTATAGAGAGATGGAGTGGATGGACCAGAGCCATACGGACCCCCACTAATATCCACCAGGTAAAGAAAATGATCGCACATGCACTAGGAGCTAGTATAAAGGTCACCCTAAAAGGCCACACCTTTAAATTTAACAACAAATTATACGCCCAGGACGAGGGGGCAGCCATCGGTGTTAGTATCGCCGGTGATGTGGCCAATCTCTTCATGGTATGGTGGGACAGAAGGCTTAAGGAACGCCTGACACAGAACTCCATACTCGTGAATATGTACTCTTGATATGTCGATGATATCAACTTAGTGGTAAAGACACCCCCACAAGAGAGTACTCTGGAAATAGAAATAGAAACTAAGACTATGGAGAGCATCCAGCAAATAGCTAACTCCATCCACCAGAGTATTAAAGTTACGATAGACTACCCTACTAAACACCCTAACCATAGATTACCTGTATTAGATACTGAACTCTGGCCAGAAACTAAGAACAATAAAACCAGAATCCTCCATTCACACTATACAAAACTTATGGCCTCCAACTACCTGATCCACCGGAACTCGGCTGTTGCGGACAATGCCAAATTCAACATATTGATGGCAGACCTCGTCAGAGTAATGCGAAATGTCTCCTGCATGTGCGACCCTACAGAATTAAAGAGACATATACAACATTTCGTCCACCGCATGCAGTTCTCAGGTTACAGCCATAAAGAAAGGATCAGGGTATACAAAGGAGCTATGAAGAAGTTTGAAACAATCAAACGCAACGATAGGAATGGGATTTGCCCACTCTATAGGAGCAAATCATGGAACACCATAGAAAGGACTAAGAAGAAAATAGGGAAGGCAAGCTCATGGTATGATAGCCACAAGTACCAGAGCGTCATGTTCGTCGACACCACCCCTAGAGGCGAACTGGCGTACCGCTTTAGAAGGGCCCTAGACAAACTTAAGCTAAGAATTAAGGTTGTTGAAAGGCCAGGCAACCCTATTAAATCCCTTATCAGTAGAACATACCCTTTCAGTAGAACCCCCTGCACTGATAGGAACTGTATCGTATGTAGATTTAGCCCACAAACGAACTGCAAAACCAGAAATATGGTCTATAGTATAAGATGTACAGAGGGACGATGCAGAAATAAGACAATGACATATGTAGGCGAAACAGCAAGGAGCATAGGGGAGCGGGCAAACGAACATTGGAGGGAACTTAAGGAAGGGAAGAACTCATCAGTTCTGTACCAGCACGCTGAGCAAGAACATAGAGGCTCAATCAACAACATAGAAATTAAAATCTTATCTACACATAGCAGTGATGCAGCACTTAGACAAATTACTGAAGCTACACACATAATAGAAGAGAAACCTAGCCTGAAGAGGAAACTAGAATGGAACACTAACAAACCACAAACCGTAGCATGTGACATGTTACCCATAAACCAATAATAATATGAACAAAGTATAATACAATACATAGATAAACAAATGGAATTAAATACTACATACGTTAACAAAATTTAATTAAACACAAAAAAAAAAAGCACACACACACACATGAACAAATAAATAAATAAAAACAAATACAAACGAACACGTATTAACAGAGTATATAGGTGATACAGACACTCCCCATACACACATGCACTTACAAAAGACACAGACACATTGAAGGACACGCATGCGTAGACACATACAATAGGAATACAAAATACAAAATGGCTGATATTTAGCAAGGTGAGACACACATAAGAAAGAAGGAAACAAAGGACCACTGATGAGGTCACAGAAGTGTGACGAAAGAACTCTGGCCGAAATAAGATTAAGATTAATGTAATATAAAGCTGAAGCAAATTAACACCAAATATACAGTGCGTGTGTTTTTATTGGCTAAACTGGCAATATGACCATCCCCAAGTACAACAACATATATATATATATATATATATATATATTTGTGTGTGTCTGTGTTTATCCCCCCCCCCCCCCCACCACCATTGCTTGACAACCAATGTAGGTGTGTTTACTTCCCTGTAAATCATTTTTGGGCTAGTTTGAATAAATTCTTGTTTTATATCCTGGTGTCAATGCTAAAGACTGAGCTATTTCAAGCAATTTATCTACTTCTGTAATTATTAAATTATCAAATTTCACCAATTTCTTTTCAATA
The DNA here is from genome assembly GCF_046866305.1 of Octopus bimaculoides. NCBI lineage: Eukaryota > Metazoa > Mollusca > Cephalopoda > Octopoda > Octopodidae > Octopus > Octopus bimaculoides. Next base: position 11,054,840 of record NC_142945.1, on the reverse strand, counting down.
TATTTCTTTTTGTCATTTGAAAATCTTTTTTTTTTTTTTTTTTTTTTCCTGTTTCAATATTTAGTTCTAAAACCTGGAGGAGCTGGATGGAAAAAAATCAAGAAATATTTTGGACCCGAAGCCTTTCTTGATAACGGTGAACTTAATCGCAGGTACATTGCCAACCTTACGTTTAGTAAACCTGAAAAAAATCAGCTCTTTATTATGTTGATCCAGCCCCTGATCCGGAGTCATATAATGTGGAAAGTTGTAAGGATGTTCCTTTGTGGTAAGTACCCTTGTTTTCATCATCATCATCATCGTCGTTTAACGTCCGCTGTCCATGCTAGCATGGGTTGGACGATTTGACTGAGGACTGGTGAAACCAGACGGCTACACCAGGCTCCAATCTGATTTGGCAGAGTTTCTACAGCTGGATGCCCTTCCTAACGCCAATCACTCAGAGAGTGCAGTGGGTGCTTTTACGTGCCACCCGCACGAAGGCCAGTCAGGCGGTACTGGCAACGGCCGCGCTCAAAATGGTGTATTTTACATGCCACCCGCACAAGAGCCAGTCATGGGGCACTGGCAACGATCTCGCTTGAAAGTCCTTACACATGCCGCGATACTATTTAGTTTAGTACTTCTTTCAGCTTCACATTCTGTGTCCAAATGCAACCAAGGTGAACTTTACCTTTCAGGTGTCAATAAAATAATTGCCAGCAAAGTAATGGAGTCAATGTTATTCTCATGCCCCTTCCCCTAGAAATTGTTGGCTTTATGTCAAAATTACTTAGTTTAACACTAAGACAGTGGATTGGTAGTATTGTTACAGCATCAGAAAGACACATACATAGATATAATCATCATCATCATCATCATCGTTTAACGTTCGCTTTCCATGCTGGCATGGGAAGGACGATTTGACTGAGGACTGGTGAAACCAGATGGCTACACCAGCCTCCAATCTGATTTGGCAGAGTTTCTACAGCTGGATGCCCTTCCTAACGCCAACCACTCAGAGAGTGTAGTGGGTGCTTTTACGTGTCACCGGCACGAGGGCCAGTCAAGAGGGCAACAGCCATGCTAGATACATATACGTATATATAAAACGGGCTTCTTTCGATTTCCGTCTTTCTAATTGACTCATGAGGTTTTAGCTCAAGGTGTCATGCAGTGAGACTGAACCCAGAACCATGTCATTGCTAAGTAAGTTTCTTAACCACATGGCCATACCTAAACCTGTATGTTACTTTTGTAATATTTCTTCCTTGTTTCTGCAATCTAAGAATTTCTTTGAATGTCTCCTTTTTATTCCAGGTCATCAATTTGTTATAATTAACATTCCATTGTTATATGAAAATAAGATGATGATATCCTACATGAAATACACAATTGTCGTTAACTGGTAAGGCAACCCCTATTTTGATTTCCCTCTTTGCAACTTAATAATGTCCTTCATTGTTTTGGGGTGTGCGCATATGTAAATGTACATGTGTGTGTGTGCATATCTAAATGTACGTGTGTGCGTGTATGTAAATGTATGTGTGTGCATGTGTAAATGTACGTGTGCGTGTGTGTAAATGTACGTGTGCGTGTGTGTGTATGTACGTGTGTGTGTATGTGTATGTACGTGTGTGTGTGAGTATATGTATGTTTTTACAGTTCTATATTTAAGAGATGAGGAATTATTTACATTATTTACATTATCTACATTTGACGGATATTCGTCCTCATCTTGTTTGTTGTTAACACAACGTTTCGGCTGATATACCCTCCAGCCTTCGTCAGGTGTCTTGGGGAAATTTCGAACCTGGGTTCTCATTCCTATCGATGTTACTATTATTATTATTATTATATTATTATTATTATTAATCAAGTCGCTGCCGTGAATCGAACTCGGAACCTTGGGGTTAGTAGCCCGCGCTCTTAACCACTACGCCATATGCCCGGGCATATGGCGTAGTGGTTAAGAGCGCGGGCTACTAACCCCAAGGTTCCGAGTTCGATTCACGGCAGCGACCTGATTAATAATAATAATATAATAATAATAATAATAGTAACATCGATAGGAATGAGAACCCAGGTTCGAAATTTCCCCAAGACACCTGACGAAGGCTGGAGGGTATATCAGCTGAAACGTTGTGTTAACAACAAACAAGATGAGGACGAATATCCGTCAAATGTAGATAATGTAAATAATGTATGTTTTTGTGTATATGTACGTATGTGTGTATATATGTATATATATATATGTGTGTATATATGTATATATATATATGTGTGTATATATGTATATATATATATGTGTGTATGTATGGATATGTATGTATATGTGTATGTATGGATATGTATGTATATGTGTGTGTATATATATGTACGTATATGTGTGTGTATATTTGAGCCTAACTGTTAGTATGCATTTGAGCCTAGCTGTTAGTATGCATTTGTGCCTAACTGTTAGTATGCATTTGAGCCTAGCTGTTAGTATGCATTTGAGCCTAACTGTTAGTATGCATTTGAACCTAACTGTTAGTATGCATTTGAGCCTAACTGTTAGTATGCATTTGAGCCTAACTGTGAGAATGCATTTGAGCCTAGCTGTTAGTATGCATTTGAGCCTAGCTGTTAGTATGCATTTGAGCCTAACTGTTAGTATGCATTTGAGCCTAATTGTTAGTATGCATTTGAATCTAATTGTTAGTATGCATTTGAACCTAACTGTTAGTATGCATTTGAGCCTAACTGTTAGTATGCATTTGAGACTAACTGTTAGTATGCATTTGAGCCTAACTGTTAGTATGCATTTGAGCCTAGCTGTTAGTATGCATTTGAGCCTAACTGTTAGTATGCATTTGAGCCTAACTGTTAGTATGCATTTGAGCCTAACTGTTAGTATGCATTTGAGCCTAGCTGTTAGTATGCATTTGAGCCTAGCTGTTAGTATGCATTTGAGCCTAGCTGTTAGCATGCATTTAAGTCTGTGTTAGTGTGTGCTTGGGTCCATGTGTATATGTGTCTGTGTGTGCTTGTTTATGGTTGGGTTTATTATTACTCCTACCTGAATAAGTTACTGTCTTACAAGTGGTTGCAGCAGGTGTAACTCTTATCTTCTCTAACCGTTTCAGCACTGAAAACCAGCAGATTGAACGGCTCCTGAAACAAGGCGACATTACAGAAATGGAAGCCATGTCTCGGATTAAGATTCAGATGAACTTATTCAAAAAAAGTGATCTAGCCACATTCATCGTTGACAATAGCAGCAGTCGTGAGTACACACAGGAACAAGTGGAGCGTATTGTCCGTCTGTTACGTGCCTCGAAAGCCCAGTGGAAGTCGCGTTCAATTTTCCTCCTTGGCTTTGTTTCCCTGTCTGTGGCAGCAGCTGCTGTTTACTACACTAAGTTTAAGTAACACTAATTCCAGCTGCTAGTCTTAGGGGAAAGGGCAGGGTCTGGGATTCTCTTTGTTTGCGGTGTGGAGCATCTAAAAATTTTCTTCCATTTTTTTTTTTTTTTTTTTTTAGCAAAGTACCTGTTATTAGTTATTTCAATAATAGGTTTTGATGAAACCTAAGGTAGTGTTAAATAAAGCTAACATTGTTTCCCTAATCTCTTTTTATTAATTAATTAATAAATTAACTACATTTCCAGAAGCATGTTTTGTTCTTGCTTCCTAGATTCTTTGAATATCGTAGCTTCTTGTGCAACAGAAAAAAAACCTCTTCATAAATTAGGGTTTAAGCTCACAGCTCTTAGTAATTAAAAAACACAAGATCTTTTGTATGTGGGTGTAGGTGCTATGCTATAAAACATTAAATCCAGTAAGCCAGGAACTGCTTTAGTTGCTCTAAACTGTAGCTCTGTTACTCGTTGCTGTTACATTAGATTGAGAGCAACTTCACATCATCTGTTAGTAAATGTTTTGAACAATTTTAAAACATTTAATCACTGCTGTGTTCTAGACATCACTATAACTTCAGTTTGCTCTCAGCTTCACACTAAATAGTATGTCTGTTTTGTGTAGTGTTTAATTTTTGATTTTCCTTTTCAGTTTTGAAATTCATATTGTTGGTTAAAAAAAAACAAACAAAACATATGTGAGTGGACTGTCTACTTGAATGATGTTATAAGGAAACAATATATGTTTGATGTATTCATCCAATCCATGCTAGCATGGGAAAATAGCCGTAAAACAAATGAACAATTACAACACTAAATATTCTACAGCTATTTTAGAGAACAAGTTCTTCCATTCTGTACTCAAGAAGTACCATTTATTTATATTTTTTTTATCATTTCTTTATTATTTTTTTTCTGTTGGTATTTTTTTAGTGAATTTACATCTGTTGTGTCATTTTTAACATTACAGATTGTATAATTCTCAATTTGAAACGTTTTGTTAATTTAGTAGAGGTTGCAAACTTGATCTCATGTTGTTGATGAGAGGCCATGATCGTTGATAGCCTCTCGGACATACAGGAATAATTTGCTTGTTAAGGCAATAATAATCCAGGATTTTGGCTTCTTGGAAGACACGTTGTGAAATTTCCTGCATGTTTGACAGTCAGGTGTAACTACCTTTTAGAAATTTTAACTAATACTCAAACAAATCAACTTAGATTTGAATTTGGAATCTCAGAAAAAGGAGAATCTTATTGCTATTTACTGACTTAGGAAGCCAAAACTCTAAGAATGTGTAGGAGAGGATTACAGACCAATGTCTTGTAATAATCTGTCTAACAATTTGATCTCTTCCACTTTTTACTGCAACTTTACAGAGGCAATTTCCGGGTTATTCTGACATTTTAATATTGCTCCTCTTCCATTTAGATGGTTTTTTTTTTTTTTTGTGTTTTCAACAAGACTATTCCTCAATATATTTATTATCACTTTTAAGGCAGCAACTTGGCGGTATCGTTAGCACTCCAGGTGAAATGCTTAGCGGCATTTCATCTGTCTTCACGTTCTTAGTTCAGGTTTCGCCAAGGCTGATTTTGTCTTTCATCCTTTCGGGGGTCGATAAAACAAGTTCTAGATGAGGACTGGAGCCAATGCAATCAACTCACCCACCTCCCCCGAAATTGCTGGCCTTGCGCCAAAATTTGAAACCAGTGTATTATCACTTATTCAAGAAATATCTTGTACTTAATGACCACCACAATATATTTATTTATCTATTTATTTGTCTTAGTCTAATGCTAACTTAAATTCCACTCAGACAATGAATTGAGCATTTAGACATGAACAGCAAACAGTTTTTTTTTATTACTATCATGAGATCTTCCAAAGAACCTTAGTTGTTTTTTTTTTAATTTAATTTATTTTGATTTATGTTTTTTTTTTTTTACAACTTGAGGTTTATGAAAACAAATATATTTATTTACAAAAATTGTGCCAACTTTTGTTCTTTTTGTAAAAAAAAAACATATTTATATACATATATTTATACTTGTTATTTATGCGTTTGTTATAGGCTGCTCCAACTGCAGTGTTTATCATTATTATTATTATTATTATTAT